>NC_035447.2:48454731-48756646 GCF_002127325.2 Helianthus annuus | reverse complement strand
TATCTCTTATATATTTAATACTTTTTACTAAAATATTTTTTTTTTCTTTTTTTTTTCAGCTGATTATCCAACATCAGGTAATACTTAAGTTTCTAACATAATAATAAATAAAAATCCAAAGTAAAATCTAACTATACACCAAACAATTTATTATTTAGCATATAAAATTACATTTCTTCCACCCGTGAATACACATGGTTTTTTTAAAATATAACTTTTTTATTGTTTGGTATATAAAATTACATTTATTCGATCCGCACAATACACGAGGTTCTTAAAGATATAATTTTTTTATTATTTAATGTATAAAATTATATTTACTCAACACGTGTAATAAATGAGGTTTATAAAAATATATTGTTTTTTTATTTAGTATATATAAAATTACATTTATTAACCCGTGTAATACACGGGGTTATAACCTAGTAATGTTATATATGATAAGATTTACGGCTAGGACGGTCAATTTTGATTAAAAAAATCATGATCGAATTGCTAACTAAGGGTTTCTGGAAACAACAAACCAAACCAATTAGGCTAATTGGGTTGATCACCGTATTTATCGGTTTGACAGTTTGATTGTTTGGTTTTTGTGTTCTGAATTGGTTTTTTTTTTTTTTCAAAATCATTACTTTATAGTTTAAAAAATAGTGAAGTTTTTCATTATCTATCTATACTTTCTATAAAAGGAGAAATCCAAGTGACATAGGAAAAGCTGATATGTCAGCAGGAGAGGGTGTCCAACAAGGCTTTTCTTATCTCATTATTACATCATAAAGCCTAATATATAAACCACTTTAAAATACATTTAATGTTCTATCGAACTACTGCCTTGTGTATTCAAGTTTTAAAGGTCTGGCCCACATTCCAAAGGGCAAACCACTGCCCATGTACAAGAAAGTAGCAGATGGTTCCTTTGGTAAACGTATAGCTAGCAGCAGATGTGGCTAAATTGAGGGTAATTTGAATTTTAAAATGCATGGGGATATGTAATTTTCAATTAATGCATGTCACTCGCCAATAAACATCTGTTGAGATTCAAAATTCTAGCTCCACATTCAAAATTCAAACCATATATTCTAACCCTATAAATAAGGGTTAATAATCTGGCTCCACATTCAAATCTCTCCCGCTCACATCTATGAGTGTGTCTATCCCTCTCAAATGCATCTTTCTCGTGATTCAGCCGCTAATCTCCGATTACACTTCTTTGTTCCAATGTTTGGTGATTATGTTTACATGTTATCGTTCCAGTATCATTGTTACAACATCGTCGTTTCAATGAAGCTTCCCATCACACATCAACCTTTCAGTATAGATGTTGCAGTATCATTGTTGCAACATCGTGAATAGTTTCATGTGATATCTTCTTCGATGGGAGACTTCCATGGTTTTATAGAAAGTATATATAGATTCGTGCAATATCGTGAAAAGTCAGATGTAGTACAACAGTTCTGTTTCGCCCTTTGCATGTTAGGTTTGTTTCTTATTTTGATTAACTGTTGATGATGTTGAGAGTTTTTATAGACACTGAAATTTCAGAATATTTTAAGATACATGTTTATATTATTAAAATGAGCTATTACATAGAAAAATACAAATTTTAAGAAATATTTATAAAGGATTATACGCTAGAGTTAACACTTGCTAGGATTTCATAGACTCTAGCCTTTCTCCATGTGATTTCATGTTCTCTTTTGATTTTCAGGTCAGTTAGCATGTTGCAGATTTTCTGATCCTGTTTTAGAAGTTGTGTCAGAAACTCCTCTGCATTCTTCTGGAACTCTGATGGAGGAGAGTGGAGGACTTCATCGAGCAATGCTATGTTGTTCCAGGTTTTGTTGTAATTAGTGTCATTTATTATGTTGACTTTCCTGTTTAGTTCTTCGTCTGTTCTTTGTTCTTTGAGTGACCACATGGAGAAGTGTGTTTTAACATTGCTGGTGTCTGACCAGTGGTAGAAGCTGAAGTTTGCCATGTAGATTTTTTGTTGGTCTTCTGATTTGGAACAATTTTTGACAGAAAGTGATTTGTAGGACAATTTATTGATGTTTTGAATCAAAAGTAATCATCGGTCTTTTATAGAGTTTAAAAACACGTCTACATGGTAAATCAAGAGGTTAATTGTAATTGTGATAATCTGGTTTAGTTCTTTGAACTTCGAAATTTTGTCTCTTGGGTTTCTTGGTATTTAGTTTTACAGTTTTCCCATAAAAGTTGGGGTTTGGAAAGGTGTATGCATTAAAAGATTGTTGTTTTGAAATATACATTAATTAATATGTTTATATTAAATGTACACGTTTTCATAATACCAAATTTCAGTATATAAACTCATAGTCACTTCACTTGTTTTTCATCACGTTTCTTACGAAGATATCATAATTTCAGGAAAGTCGAGTAATATAGTTTATTTAAATGGCATCATTCACAAATTCAAAATCAGATGATTTCAAGCAGCCTTTTGTCAGGAAAATCGAGGAACATGTGTATGAAGATAGGGCTATTCTTCAAGAGTTGAAGAGATGTTTTGATGGATTGCAAGTTGTCCTGTTCACTAGAGAGCAGGTTTCCAGAGATCTTATGCGGATGCCTTCAACCTCTGTTTGTGAGCTTTGTGTTGTCAGTAATATAGAGTGCGGTGATAGAGACGTGGAGTTCATGGTGATGTTGAAGGACATACGTCGAGAGGTTCAGCAATCGATGGAGTTGAAGCTAAAGTTTCTTAATTCTTGCTGTTATTGTTAGATTTGAAAATTAATGTTGTTCAGTATTTGATGTTATTATTATTATTGGAGTTTTCGTTTTAATGTTATGAATAAATGAATAAATTTTAGATTATGTTCATGTTGAATTGTGTTTGAACATGTTGTGTTTTGTTTTTAGTTATTTAGTGTTTGAGTAAGATTTAGATTATGTTCATGTTGAATTGTGTTTGAACATCTGTTTGGTAAGTCAACAGAGGTTTAATAGTATGAAGGGTTGGTTTGAGGGTGAACAGATGATAAAAAGATAAAACAAATGTTTAGAATTTGATCAGAAATAGCAGTTTTTTTGAAGAATTTGTGCTCCTGCAAATTACAGAGAGTCAATACTTCGAGTTGTAAAAGGTCTGTTGTAGTTAAAGTTTGACAAAAGAGAACATTTGCTGATCATGAAACTGTGTAGTTAAACTGTTGATACTAACAGTTGTTGTAGTTAAACTGTGTATTCTAACGACTGTTGATACTAACAGTTGTTGGGCTAATGATGAATAAGTATTATTATATAACGTCTGCTGTAAGTATTATTATATAATTTTGTTTATCAATAACAATTTTTTGGAAGAATTTACGGTATATTTTGGTGTTATAAAATTTGTGTTGTAGCTAAAGTCTGACAAAAGAGAACATCTGCTGATGAATAAATGTCTGAAGATGCAAAGGTCTGCTATGGGTCAACAGATGTTAACGAACAACAGATGATATTCAATCTGAAAATGCTTAACAGAGGATTTGATACTAACAGTGGTTGGGCTTATGATGAATAAGTATTATTATATAACGTTTGCTATAAGTATTACTAGGTTAATGCCCGCGTAATACGCGGGCTTCAACCAAAACCATATTAAAATCCATATATAATCTCATATTCTATAACACGTCTGTAAAGTTTATTAATACATAGTCTTGTAATGTTGCATAAAAAATTCTGTTGATCAATATACACCGGTCGAGTAAAAAAGAAATTATAAAAATATGAACCAAATGTTATAAAATGTGAATGTATTATATGGTTGAAAATAAAGAACATTATATAAAAAAACATAAAGTCATTTATTCATGTATAACAACTAATTATATAATTTTTATCTTTAATATATTTTCAAATCAAGTACTAAAAGGAACTAATCATTCATCACAAATTTGAATCAAGTAATTTTAGAGAATCAATACACAAATCATATTAAGTATAATTGTTATAGAAAGTGGTTAAGAGCATGAATATCATCCAAACACTTGCTAGTTGTTTGAACATCTTGACAATTTGAGATCATTCGGCTTCTTCTTTGTACCTAATATGAACAAAATAAATGTCACACATAATGAATCTAGTCATATAAAAGAATTGAATTTATAATTCTAAGAAATCTATGAAATGAAAGGTAAATGAATAAAAAAAATTAAATGTTCCAAGGACTTACATATCATTTCCCAAAAATCGCAGTTGAAACCTAGATGTCGATTAAGATGGCTACACAACTAAATTAATCCTGAAAGTTAAAAGAAATAGTAAAACAAAAAATTTTGATATTCTACAGCAAGTAATCAATTCAGAAGAACAATAAATCAAACCCGAAAGTTGCAGCATAATATAACCAACCCTACCACGCCCGACCCAGGTGACAACTTGTACACATCAAGCATCAACTTGAATGATCCAATAATATACCCGATCCGAACCAAATGACCAGTTGTCCTCATCAACCATCAACCCGAAAGATCCAGCGTGATATATAACCAACCCGACCAAGATGACCAGTTGTATCCATTAAGCATCAAACAGTCAATCTTGGCCCGTTTAGTACAAACAATTTTTAACAGAATAATCCAAACATAAAAACATATAAAAAGATGCCAAAAAGAATATACCTTATTTAATGTTCTTGTAAGGCTTCAAACTATAGCAAATCATGTGAATTAGTCAAGGTATAAAATAAAGCATCTAAGGTAATCAAAACTGAACCGATCAATTTTCAAAATCAAAAAAAATTTAATTGAATCTTAATGTAACAACACATACAGGGTCAGTCAACACATTTCAGATGATACAGGTTCAGGCAAAACATTTATATTGTCAGACTGTCAGGCTGAGATTGTGCATAAAGATGACAACACCATGGCTGCAAGAGAGGTTGCATGAACAACTGTCATCCTACGACCTTGCCATACCATAATGCTATTTTCATTCAATTTTTACTCTGATCTACAAAATCATCATAGCCTCTTGTTGAAAGGACAAGAAAAATGCACTTTAAATTCACTTTTTTATTCATCTTCACAATCAACACTAAATGATTTGCTAAAGTAATTCAAATGATTTGAAAATGTCAGACCTTGCTTATTCGGGCAGACGTTTGCTTCATCATAGTTTTAGTCTCAGGTGAGAAGCATCTCATCAACATCATTGACTGAATATCCCTTAGGTGACATCGATCTAATTATCATCAACCAAACATCGATTACACCCAACGCTACCTTGAACAGCCGCGAACGACAGCCAGCAACGATTAGGGCATGTTACAACAACACGGCAGATCTAGACATCATAGCCTCAGATGACAAAAGCATCTGTGGTGATCAAAACTGAATCGATCAATTTTAAAAATAAAAAAAATCCTAATTAAATCTTCATGTAACAACACATACAGGGTCAATCAACACAGTTGAGATGATACAGGTTCAGGTAATAAAAAAAACCCTCTGTTGTAGAAGCAACCAGTGAGAGAGTTTTGATGGAATTTTTAAGAGGGGTCGGTGACATTGTCGAGGAGTTTCAGGAAATGCTATCACTTACCATTTCCTAACACTCCTTGTAATGCTCCGTTTTTTTTGTAGCTTTACATTTTTAGAATGGTTGTCCCAATTTATCTACTTTTAACTAAAAAAAATAAAATAAATAAATCATTTAAAATTTTCAACTAAAAAGGTTACGAAAACCTTATCAAGATTATAAATAATAAATTACTATTTAGTTGATTTAAAAAAAAATAATTAATTCTTTCAACCAACGTTTTCAAAGACTAGAGTTATTAAACTTTTGGAAGATTCAGTTCATACAAGCAATAGGATTTAATGTTTGTAAAATGCTATCTATAGTCATGTCAAACATATTCTTAAATGGTAGTCATTGGAAAAGGTTATTTCACCAATATTAATAAAGTGATTCACAATATGCTTGGATCATACCCCTTTTATATGTCAAAAAAGATGTTAGTTAAATGCTTAATATGACACTACATAACTTCTATGATTAAAAAGTATAAAAAGGAAAATAAAACAAGGCTTTATAGCCCCTTGCCAATCGTAGCCTTGAATGGCTATTATAGTTGTTTGTTTTTTTTTATATTAACCTCCTATCCACTTACATGTTGACTAGGTCATATTTGCACATCATAAATATTTATTAGATACTACAAATAGATATCTTATCAATGTCTAAAATAAAAAAAAGAAATATAAGCTGCCTTTGACTAGTCCGATCGCAGGCAGCCTATGGCTGATTTGTTTGTTTGTTGCAATTAATCAACCTCCACACCTTATGCATTAATTCACAAATGCATAATATACATATTATACTTTGCCACCATTCGATTTAATGTTCAACAAAAAAAAAGAATAACTTTAGTCTGTTTACATCCAATTCGATCAGACAACCCATTTGGCTGACTTTAATTGTTCTTTTTTTATGTTAAATCACCCAACTACTTGTATTAATTACCCAACTAATCCAACCCTAATCCTTCCCTATAAATATCACTCTAATCCCAGCCACTTTTCCACTTTACAAACTCTAATCTCACTCTCAAAACTCTCTCAAACTCCCTAAATTCGTAGCTGAAAGTGCAGGTTCGGACAGAAGTACCAAGCTCCACTAAAGTGAGCATAACTTCTTCATTTCTCATCCGTTTTAGCTCATTCTTTTTCCAGAACGCTTGGCTTGACCTTAGCTTCGATTCCATGGGTATTTCACAGAGAATAAGGCCCTGGAACTCCGGCAAATAGGCTCCAAAGTTCACCGTTTTCATTTATCTTTACTAATCTTTATTCAAACTTGAGTTTAACTCACTCAAACCCACGTCCTTATGCTTATAACCACTTCTATGGTTAGTTAAGCTTAAAAACGGGGCTGAGACATACAAAATCAAAGGTTAATCCTCATATACTTTCTGTTTTGTTTAGGGTTTTTAACCCACAAGTGGTGTTTAAGCTTCAAGCTTGATAAATGTATGATTGTGGACTAACTTGGGTTGTCCACCATAAAATCCCCACATCCCTTGATGATTTCTCATAGTGTAGTTGTTTCTTATTCTTGTATTGATATTAGTTCATGACCCTCCTTGTATGTTTTTACATCAAGTGTAGTGGTGAACCATAAGAGGTGCCTAAATGGAAGCTTGTTCTTCCTACCTCCTACATGAATTCTATGACACAATAGAGGTACCTAAATGAAGATTAATCTTCTACCTCATGCTTGACTAATGGACTAAATAATACATATAATACTTATACATATATACTATTCGAACTCTTGATGGTGGACTTGTGTTCATTCGTCAAGATATTAGAATAACATCAGCTAAGGCATAAGACTTGTTACGATTCTAATGACTATATTACTCATGAAAACATTAACCCTTGATGTTTCATAGTGTCAAGGACAAGTACTTGGTGTTAAAAGATGATTACTTTCGAATACATATATTCTTGTATTTTAACTTCCTAAATCCCTAAACGAACATATTCAACCTTCTAACCTCATCAACTTTGTCACATTGGATTAATCGGAAAGCCTATGCAAATTTGTAAGTACACTCGACCCATTTACATTTTAAACCACTTTTGGGTTGTAACATGTTACCATATAAAAATTACACTTACACACACTTAAACATACTTTGTGAACTCAATCCGATATACATGCTACTTGTTATGCTAGATAATACATGCTTTATGCCATTACTATGTTATACCCTCGCTTAACAATTATAGCGCTATAGGAGTAGCACACCACCCGACGGGGGTTTGTTAAGTCAATATACTATACGGTCTCGTCACTTTTGTGGCGAGGGATGCTAAATACTAGTGGACACTTTGGGTTTAGATGTAATGATATGCATGCTAATTACCTTGCTTACAAATTGCCATGTGGATTCGAGTAAAATGCTTTTATACTTATGCTATACTTATTCAAACCTTGTGTACTCGCCTTTGCTTTTGCATTGAACTTTATTTTAACATGTTACAGGTTTAGCGATGATGTTGGTGACGCATGGAATCTAGTAAGATGCTTAGATACACACTCTAAAATTTGTATTCATATTATATAGTATTTCATCATTCACGTTGTTGTATTTTGCTTCAAATCCTTGTAATTGAATCTTTAGAAATGAAATGAAATTATTGGTTAAATACTTATCGCAATTATTAGTGTTATGATGTCTCGAGCAATCTTCACACTTCGTCTCATCCCGATGTTTCCGCCATTGGTTGGGGTGTGACAGATTGGTATCAGAGCCATAACTATAGGGAATTAGGAAAATTGCCATGCTTTTGACCTAGTCTATAGTTAAGCACCAAAATTCGACCATACTTGCTTCACATGCTACTTTTATGAAATATCTTTACATATTATTTTTGAAATGTCTCTTACGTGTTATTTTTCTTAAGATGCTTTATGTGCTTATACTTGTTATTATTATTTTGAACATACGTCTTTTACTCTTTTATACTAAAATCGAAACCACTTGTAATATACAAACGAGACAACTTCACCAAGATAGGCGTGAAATCCACAATTTGGTGAACGACTCTCAATCTACTTTTCTTTTCTTACACGAAATTCACCATCAAGTTAGGAGTGAAATCCTCACCTTGATGGAGAAATTCAAATTTCAAATTCTAGTGGACCCTCGTCAAAGTGTTGAAATTAAATTTTGACCCGACGAGTACCAACCACACTTAGGATACTAAATCGCCAAGTTAGGGGTGAAACCCGCACCTTGTCGACTAGTTCCACTCCATGATTTTCATTAATCCCGCCAAGTCTCGAAATTTCAATTGATTTGGGGACATGTAGTAACCGGAAGGGTAAATACCGTTAACCGACTTGTCGGCGAGAGTATTTCACCTATTAGGCCAAAGCATGCTCCTCAAACTCGAAAGACTTTTCGACCACTTTGGTTAGTCAAAGTTCCATTTTGGAACCATGCCAAATTTTAATCAAACATGTGTTCTACTATTTATTTTATACGATGCAATCTTTCGAATTCGAATTTACTTTCGATATTTACTCCTCACACACACACAACATATTAAATCTTTTTCATACATTTATACATATGCATGATTTCAAAACGTCACTCAATTTTGTTTACATTCTTTGTAATGCCAAAATGGAGGTATACCATCAAGATAGGAGTGATTTCCTTACCTTGACGATTAACTCCACTCCTTCTTTTCTTAAAACGACCTCACCGACGAGTTAGGGGTGATTCCCTTACCTAGGTGATCGTTACGAAAAATTTACCTCAAAATGTCCTATTATGCAAATCCGATCATGTCTTATACCTAAGTCAGTTATCATTTATCGAAATACCTACCTATATTAAATTCAAAATACATTGTTTTATCAAACGTACTTCTTATCCTACAACCTACTTTCACTTACTCATATACACGAGATTCTTAAACATATCTTAAACATTTTACAACACAAATTTCCAAACCTTACGAAATGCTACCTATCAATTTAATCGGTCCAATGAAACTCTTGCCCATGAACTTCATATCCAACTTATTAACTAAAACACGTTCACATTATATCACCATAATAGAGACTTCCATTCTTAATCGAAATCAAGCTAACCTTTCCCAATTACTTATAAAATCTCATAGATGTTATATGATCGTTTTACCAAAGACTATTTTCAACATCAACGAATCATTTGTCAAAACCCTTTGCAATGAACACTAAGACCTTTGCAAATTTTTTTTCTAAGGATCAACGTTTTCACAAGAACCTCCTAAATTCAAAATTTCTTGTTTTGATGAAACGAACTTACTTTTCTTTTCGAAAACCTTTTCGTACACCGATTTTCAAAAACACGTGGGCAAGAAGACTTCATGGGGACCGACCATCTTCGGATTACGTAAACTCTTTTTAAAACAAAGGTAGCATTTCCATTCGTTACAAAATACGTTATGCATAACCAATGAGTACTTTATGTTCCTTTACATATACAAACTATATTCCACCCTTCAAATCACGCTCAATCTAAATTTGATTTGATAAACTCAACGTTTCGTTTAAACAACTATACAGGCATATCATCATACACGTTTTAGTCGTTTCATCGCGACAATTCCATTTATATCATTCGTATTTACATGCGCAACCTTTTGAGCACTTTTACATGCTTAAATTTGTTATGTTTTCAATTAATACGATATACGCAATCATTAGTATTCGTACTCACACTTACACTCATATTCATAACTATGCATTTTATGCTTATACTTATAATCGTATTCATACTTATACTCATACGTTTTATGCTTATACTTATACACATACTATGTAACACCTCGAAAAATTTCGTCCAATAATGTCTTGACACGTGTCATAAGGTTCCGGTATGTGAAAACATACTTTATAGGGACTAAAAGTGACAAACAGTGAAAACTATGGAACGTAAGGGTCCAAAGTGTCAATAATGGATAAATAGACTCTAAGATAACCCAACATAATGTTTATAACCTTAAACGGATGGTTCATGGGTCATACGACGCGGAAATTGCACAAAAGTGAAGTATTGTAAACTATAGGGGCCAAAAGTGTCAACATGTTCAATTGATACCTCTGAGTGAACTTTTGGCAGACCCGAAGCTTTGTAAAGCTAAAATATACTCACTAGAATATGTGGTAAAAATTTCATGAAGTTTCGTCAACGTATGAGAAAGTTATGGCCAAAACCGTACTTAAGGGACTAAAAGCGTCAACGTCGAATTTCATGGCTTTTCGGTTGAGCGCAAAGTTATCCGAGGACATTACCATGTTGGTAAATGTCCTAAGGTTCTTAAAAACCAAGTTTGGGGGTTTACGAGTCAAGAAAAGTTGCCAAAACCTCGTAACCAAAGTGCAGGGACCAAACTGCAACATTTAACAAAGTTTTGGGGATCAGACAAAGCCAGGCGGCCCGCCTGGCACCCCCAAGCGGGCCGCGTGAGACCCCCAGTAACAGAAAAATGCGAATTTTGCACTTTGGGTCAGTTTGGTGAGTGTATAACAGCTTGCAACACCTCCTTTTGCACCAATTAAATCCCTTGCATGCCTAGGACAATAGTAAGCTCTCTATAACCTCTGATTTCATCCATAAAACAAGATCAAAAGCTCATTTCTTTGAGCTCATACATTGTGATCAAGAACATCCAACTTGTAAAACTCTCAAGACAACTTCCTGGAGCATTTCTGAACATCAAGGCCGATTCCTAGTAGTAACTAAGCATCTATAGGACCTTTGTAAGCTTCCAATTCAATCTTTAATTCGTTCTTTCATAGATTATTAGAAAAAGTCAAACTGGTTGTTCTTACGCTTTGACTTTCTGATTAAACGAATTTCTGTCAGTCATTTCTCGAATTAAAACCACAAATATGTTGGTAATTATGTGGGGAACAAACCCTCAAAAGGGTATTATCTGATTCCCACTAAATGCATGTTAATTGTCGAGTCAAACGTGATTCTAAAAAGTCAACAGAAGTGATTTTTGCGAAAATAAGCTTGAATGTTAATATAATAGACATGCAATCTGTTTGATCATCATAAATAACTTGTAATACATATAAGAATGAGTTTATCATCATCAACTCGACAATCTATAGTATAAATACGAATCGGAACCGAAAGTCTTGTAAAACGACTATTTCGTGGACTATCGATTCGGATTCGTACATGCATGTTTGAGATCTGTATTGGAGAAGTATTTTGAACCATTTTTATTTTGGTAAAACTTTCTGAAATTTTGTTGATTGAGTCTATACTTAGCCGATTCAAATGCATGTTTCCGATTTATACATAAAGTTGACTATTTTGCCCTTTTTGAGATAAAACGTGATTTTTGGAAAAGTGAAAGAGTAGAAATCTTTATTTCTAATATATAAACTTGCACCAAAAATTTCGGATCAGTTGGTGGTCCAGATTTTGAGTTATGGCCATTAGCGTAAAACTATATCTTAAAGTTACATAAACGGCCCTTTTCGCGTATAACCCACTTCTGGCCACGTTTTGATATAAAACTTTTTACCCACTGATGTATTATAATATTTTGGGATTTTTGATGATTTTTAATTAATTTTTGGCTGAACGTATCTTAGATCGCTTAGTCGATTCGGTTTATGTCGGTTTTGACCGTTAAAGCCATAAAATGAGTTTTATACCTTCTTTTGACCCGAAACCTTTTCCTACTGTTTTATTTGTTGAATAAAGTATTTTAAGTATTCTGGAAATATAAAAATCTCAGCTTTTCTTTGAAAACCCGAAAACGCCCTTAAATCGCATTTTTAGCGTTTTAAGCGCATAGTAAGCGTTATACTCGTTTTAAACATATAAGACTTATACCTACTGATGTAATTAGTATATTTTCATATAATAACAGTAAGTATAAGTATATGAACTCAGATTTCCAGTTTTGGCATTTTTAGCCCTTGTGAAATTACTAAAATACCCCTGCAGTGCATAGTTTGATTTTAAATGACAAGTTTGGTATATGGGTCATACCCTACTATTATAATATGTTAAATGAAGTATATTTACTGTATAAACCAGACCCGTAACTCAGATTTACAATTTTACTCTTTTATAATCTTTTAAATAACCAAAATGCCCTTCTAAGGCATAAATTGAGTTTAAAACTATTCGGGGCATAATAGAACATAAATTACTGATATTATGTCATATTTAAAGCATAATTATCTCAGGGAACTTGCATTTGACTTGTTTGGCTACCCGTAACGCCCTTTTTGCGTTCGGTTCGGGTTACGTAACTAGTTTGCGTAAATTGACCGAAACGGGTCAAACGTTATCATTTTTATCTCAAAATCCAGGATGTATTTAGTATACCCATATTATACAAGTATTCAAGCTTGTCGGGTCTAAATCACATTCCATCCGGTCTTTCGCTTAATCGTGCGTTTAACCGTATCGTCCTTAAAACTAACCGGTCAAAGCTTAGGCTTAATTAAAGACCCGTTAGTATTCTAATTGGTTATTTATACCATCGTTCCAGACTAGAGCTTTCCGGTAAATTGTACCTACGCTTACTTAGGAATACGGCTGAGTTATTATTCTTGCTATTTAAGACAGGAGCTAGCTCAGGTAAATACTTTTAACTTATTTTCCCTTATACGGGCTTGGGATACGGTACTATAAAAATACCGCTTGGTCGGGTGTAGAAACTGTTTAATCGGAGATGATTAAATTGCATAATCCCGTTTTAATCTGTGTTGATTGATAACAAATAACATTGGGGGTTAATGACCGTGTCCTGGATATCCTTGGCTCATTTTAAAAAGTGAATGGCCACGACGTAAGCACAAGGTGTAGGCAGAACACCTCCTGTTGCATATGTATAACGTATACTCACTCGTGAGATTATCTTCTTGTGAGATTATATTTGTGGTGTGTCGATTAATCTTGTCCGGCTTGTATTGTATAATCACCGGCCCTATATGTTGGACAACCATGTAAATCGGATACAAGATTTTTATTAATAAAATTGTCCCAAGTATAAAGATTAATTTTGCCTCTGTGCATTTTAATCAATGTGTCAAGATATTTTGTGCCGTTTGCACTCGAATCACTTTTCAAACTCTTTTTCCAAAATGAGTCAGTTAATTGTATTTACCAGTGTAAACTGACGTATTTTTCCAAAAGGTTAAGTGACAGGTACTATGCGTAATTGGCTGGGAGCTCAGGGCGTCACTAAGGAGTCTTGCAAGTCCTAGATGCCTAAAGTCTATTGAACAGTTTTCTCTTATTGATCCGCCTGTGGATCCTTTACCTTCCGTTGTAATACTTTGACATTACTTATATTCGGAATGTAATATATTTATCTTTTGCTTCCGCTGTGCATTTATATATTGTGTTGTTTGTCTATGATGATGCCAACTACGTCACTATACCCCATACCGGGCCCACCGGTGACACGTGGAAATTCGGGGTGTGACAGGTTGGTATCAGAGCCAACATTGAGTGAATTAAACACTATCCTGATGTGTTTAATCTCAGTGACACAATTGCACATACTTGAGTCTAGACTTAACATAGGAATACTCCCGATTCTAATCTGGAATTTACTGCTTCCGATTGTTTTTATATTGGATACGTCGCCAAGCGAAGAAGCCGTAATAGGAGTTCTCCACACCGGAGCCCGAGATGCTGAGTCTCGTACCGCGGCTAAAATGGAACGAACATCCAAGGAAAAAGCATTCAGAAATAAGATGAAGAAGAAACTCCTTTTACTGAAAATCGTTTTCCTTATTAGTCCTTATAAGGACATAATTATCTTTTAATGCCTACGGACCAAACTTATTTAAAACATCCATTAGTGATGTAGTGCCTACGGGCCAAACTTATTAAACATCCATTAGTGATGTAGTGCCTGCGGGCCAAACTTATTAAACATCCAATAGTGATGTAGCGCCTACGGGCCATACTAATTGTCATATAAGACAGAAGGCAGTGGTGGTCTATGACTCCCTGTCAAGAAAAGGTAATGAACTTTGATTCACACCTAAATGCCTTGATCCCAGACGATCATGGCTTATAAATTAAACTTGTCCGCGTGACTAAGCCTTTTGTGCTATTGCTAAATGCCTTGATCCCAGACGATCATGGCTTATAAATTAAACTTGTCCTCGTGACTAAGCCTTTTGTGCTATTACTAAATGCCTCGATCCCAGACGATCATGGCTTATAAATTAAACTTGTCCTCGTGACTAAGCCTTTTGTGCTATTACTAAATGCCTCGATCCCAGACGATCATGGCTTATAAATTAACTTGTCTACGCAACTAGGCCATTTGTGCTATTATTAACTTATAAATTAGGATTTATGATAAAATCCTGAATAAAATAAATATCCTTCCTACCCTGCTAGTAGGCATTTTTTTAAAAAAAAGAACCTTAAGGGTGAAATCTAGCCTAAGCGGCCAAGATGGTGAAACCTACCCAAGGGATTCAGATCCTTGTTAACGCCTAAGAACGTGTTAGCAGTCCTGACAAATGTGATTCGATAAATCACAACAATCAAACTTATATTGGATTCTTCCAATTTTCTTATCTAGCCTAGTGATTTAGAAATCATGGCTTGTGTCATCCTATAAGATGATCACATTATAAACATCCGATAGTGATGAAGTGCCTCCGGGCTAAACTGGTTGTCCGATAAGACAACGACAGTGGTGGTCTTGACCTCCTGTCTAAAAGTGTTGGACCAGGTCCAAGCATAATAGTCGGTAGGATCCATATGATCTCGACTAATAACATCTGAGAAGATGATCATATTATAACCACCCCTTAGAAGGGAAATGCCCACGGGCTATACCTATTGTCCTAAAAGACAAACGACAGTTGAAGTCTACAACTCCCTGTCAAGAGAAGGTAATGAACGTGATTCGAACCTTAAATGCCTCAATTCTCTGAAATCATGGCTTACAAAAATTTAGAACTGTCCTTGTGACTAGGCCTTATGCGCCACTTTAATATCCTTAATGTTTTATAACTAGGATAAATTATAGTGGAAAATACTAATTAAATATAACTAACAAGTTAACCAATATGGTTTATATTACCATGGTTGATAAATCGTCAAAGATGATGATTCCATAACAATCTCTGAATAAATCATTGTTAATAATTATGTAGCAATCAAGCTACATGGCTGGATTAGATGAAGTTAACAGCCGTTTGAAGGAGAGCAATGATACTACCGGAATTAATGTAACTGGAGCAGAACTGCAGGCAATAATAGATTATGCTGTTACTCGAGCTCTTGATCGACAGAATGATGAATCAAATGATACCCACTCCAAGACTCTATCTATGGCTCGTAGTAAGCCCCCTCCTAAAACATATGAGTCAAGGGGGGACGATGATCATGACTTGTCAAATCAAAGGAGTATTCCGTCTAGACAAGTTGTGTTTCATCAAGAGGCACCAGTTAAGACCTGTTCATATAAATATTTTATCTCTTGCAAGCCCAGAGACTTTACAGGAGAAAATGGGGCCATCGATTGCATGACATGGCTCGATGAGATGGACGCCGTTGTTGACATCAGCGGTTGTGCGGAGCAAGATGTTGTGAAATTTGTTTCACAATCATTTAAAGGAGAAGCGTTGGCATGGTGGAGATCATTGCTCCAAGCCACGGGGAAAGTTCTACTCTACAACTTATCTTGGGGACAATTTGTTGCTTTAGTCAAGGAAAACTATTGCCCTCAGCATGAAGTAGAAAAGATAGAATCAGACTTCTTGACTTTGGTCATGGAAGATTTGAATTGTCCGGCATATGTGACAAGTTTCAACACTATGTCCCGCCTAGTTCCTTATTTAGTCACCCCTGAACCTAAACGCATAGCGCGTTTCATTGGAGGCCTAGCACCAGAGATAAAAGGAAATGTTAAAGCATCTAGGCCAACCACATATAGGTCCGCGGTGGACTTATCCTTATCTCTCACCTTAGATGCAATCAGAATTAAGTCTGTTAAGGCTTCTGGCGAGAGAAGAAGAGAAAGAGAGGAGGAAAACTCTCATCAAACTAACAAGAAGAAGAAGGGAAGCTCGGAGCGTGGGAAAGATTCCGAGTTTAGGAAGAACTCGAGTCAGTCTGATAACAGACCCAAATGCAATAACTGCAAAAAGCAACATTTTGGAAGATGTACAATAGACCCACGCGCTAAATTGTGTGGAATTTGCAAGACCAAGGGCCACAAAACCTTAGATTGCAAGGGGTTAAAGAACGCCACATGCTACAACTGTAACGAGGAAGGGCACATCAAAACCAACTGCCCAAAGCTTATAAAGAAGCCTGAGAGGCCAGGAAAACAAATGCATGAGTCTTCCGGATGAATGCCAGGAAGGATAACTATATAGCAGGTACTTTTCCTTATCAAGCAGTTTATGCAGAAATTTAATTGATACTGACACATGTGATTCAATAATGAACGATCACTGTTGAAAACTGTTGTCTCCGTCTTAGTAGGACTTCGGTCATTTTATACGAAGTAGAAATTGGCCGAGGATACTTTAGAAAATGCTCCAACAAACCTTAGATGGATATTTTATATCTAAATAGGAATCACTCTTTTCTGATATTCCTATGGCAAGCTTTCAAGCTACCTAAATTCTTTAATATAATAAAGACAGATGTGACGTTTTGATCCTCTGTCAGAAAGGTAATGGACTAGGTCCAAACCTTTAATGCCATTGATGGTCTTTTGCGACCTAGGCTAAGTAATATTAATATATTTTAAATAACGTTCATTAAGAATGTTAGTGCTATAATAGCCTGTATAGGTGATTGACACCATGGTTAGTATATATTAAGACCATCAGAGCGAGAAATAGCAGTTGTTGGATTTCAACTAAGAAATTGTTTTATTGGTATTAGGAACCAATATCGAGTATGGCAAACTCGGGCAAGATAACAGTCAATCGCGCCATTGATGACGCGACGCATGCTAATGATGCTGAAATTGTAAACCTTAGAATTTCCAAAGATGTTCTTCAAAATATGATAGACGCAGCCGTTGGAAAAGCTGTGAAGAAGGCTGTGAAAAAGTTAAAGGAGCCCCATGCTGCTCAGTCCAAGTTTTATCTAGGACCACATTTCCTTACTCTTAAGGAGGATCTCGTTCATGCCTCGGATGCAAAGGATGAACTAAAAAGGAAAAGGGAGGTAGATAACTCCCAGAGTTCTAAGAAAAAGAACAAACAAAAGTCTGACAAGAAACCAGTATGTAAGACCTGCAAGAAGCGCCATTATGGGAAATGCAGGCTCAAACTAAGATCCAAATCACAGCCCAGGGTTTGTGGGATCTGCAAGTCTAAGGGACATAAAGCATTGGACTGTAAGGACATGAAGAATGCAGTTTGTTTTGGCTGTAATGAGAAAGGCCACATCAAGACTACGTGCCCTAAATATGTCAAAGGAAATGCGGCGGAGGAAGTAAAGCCAAAAATTGAAAGCGCCTAAAGTGCCTAAGCTGGCCCATAAATAATGACATCAGGTACAATTCCTTGTTGTTTTATCAGTAATTTAAATGCTAAGGGTTTTATTTTGGTTCGGATACCAGTAAATCCTTCGTAAACTATAAGTATATCAAATTTTTAAAACTCTTCATAAGGACTCCATATATTAAATATGAGGTATAAATTACCAATGGAATCTTTAATGACCTCTCTCCCATCCTCGGAGAAAATCCTTTCATAAGAATCTGGAGTACTCTTCCCCAGAAAGAGTACGATAATATATATATTATTTATTTTATTTTATTATTTTCTCATTGTTTTCTATCGTCTGCGAATGCCAAACTATGTTTGATAAGAGTACCATATGAGGATTTGCGTATCCTAGTGTGTCCCATAGATTGCTTCCATGCCTGATCAGTATGGAGGTTTAATGCATGGGATCCCCGAAGATATCCCAATAGTCATATTGTACTAAAGTCGACTAGTAGTATTCAAAGAAGATATCCAATATAAAATGTCCTTATAAGTATCTCTACTTAGGGCATCTTTGCAAAGGTAAAAGGAATGTGTCATTTATCTGACACCGACAACGATAGATGAGCCAAAGCCTGAGAGTACGGAAATCTCTGACATCTTTATGTGTCATAATTAGCTTCCTTATAAGAATTACCATGTTCACCTCTTGAGAGGCAAGTAGAGTTAAGATCTATATCCCATTTCAGGTTATTCTATTATGAAACCTTCAAGGTAGCTAGTACCATCATTTGAAGAATCGAAACCCCGAATAAGTAAGTTTTAAAGTAAAGGATTCATATAGCCTAACTCGATATCCTGAAGAAATCGGTATTGTTAATTAAGAAAGAAGGTTCATTCTGCTGATGCATTGAATACCACAACCCAAATTAGGCAACAATTTAGAATTTCCATCAGCTGCCCAGGATCGTCGATTGTTCGACTAACTGTGAGAATTAACTATCCCTTAAGATTAG
Source organism: Helianthus annuus (assembly GCF_002127325.2). Taxonomy (NCBI): domain Eukaryota; kingdom Viridiplantae; phylum Streptophyta; class Magnoliopsida; order Asterales; family Asteraceae; genus Helianthus; species Helianthus annuus. Next base: position 48,737,654 of record NC_035447.2, on the reverse strand, counting down.
TTTAAGTAATGGTTGGAAGAACCATCTCACATTAAGATAAGCATTTCTATAATAGTGATGTGTAAGTATCAAGGCTACTCCTTTGGGGACCTTGCTTAGATGGAATGTTAATTATCTATTGATAAATAGAAGATTGGTAAGTCCAGTCATCCGGTCTGATAGTTGCCTTGGAAACAACGAATAAGATCAGGCAAATCCCTGATCATCAGTAAGATTGCCGGTTTTGGCAGAAAAATCAAAGAGTTGTGAAAATAGCAACCCTCCTAAGTCCTTGTTAGGAAATAAGGTTCAACAAAGACATCACTCTGGAAGGGTGTGCCAAATTAATAAGTATCAGGCTAGTTAAACTCTGATTATATATAAAAATCATTCGGAGGAATCGAATGCATCATAGATCATATAACCTATGAGCTAAAAGCCTATTTAAGGAGCTTAGAGGAGCTCGCGATGTATTGCACCCTAAGGATTAAGGGATATGTTTCGCCAATAAGTCAAAAAGCACTATCACATAACGGTTGGAAGACTTGTGATATAATGATAAACCCGTATCGAATACGGATCCATGGCGCAAAGATTTTCACGTCAAAGTAGGTGAAAAAGTGTTACTTAAGGTATCACCTTGGAAAGGTGTGATGCGAATTGGAAAGAAAGGCAAGCTAAGCCCGAGGTACATAGGGCCTTTCGAGATAATCGAACGTGTCAGGGCAGTTGCTTATAAGTTAAACTTGCCTGAAGAACTTAGCGCTATTCGTAATGTGTTCCACATCTGTAATTTGAAGAAGTGTTTCGCTGACGAATCACTGGTTATACCGCATACAGGTATACACATAGGCGGAAGTCTGAAGTTTGTGGAAAAACCTTTGTCGATTGAGGAATCGACAGGTGGAGAAGCTTCGAAGGAAGCACGTGCCTATTGTTAAGGTCAAATGGGATTCCCGTAAAGTTCCCGAATATACGTGGGAAGTGGAATCCACGATAAAAGAAAATATCCCCATTTTTTTTCAGTAAATCTCGGGGACGAGATTTCTTTTAAGGGGGTGAGGATGTAACACCTCGAAAAATTTCGTCCAATAATGTCTTGACACGTGTCATAAGGTTCCGGTATGTGAAAACATACTTTATAGGGACTAAAAGTGACAAACAGTGAAAACTATGGAACGTAAGGGTCCAAAGTGTCAATAATGGATAAATAGACTCTAAGATAACCCAACATAATGTTTATAACCTTAAACGGATGGTTCATGGGTCATACGACGCGGAAATTGCACAAAAGTGAAGTATTGTAAACTATAGGGGCCAAAAGTGTCAACATGTTCAATTGATACCTCTGAGTGAACTTTTGGCAGACCCGAAGCTTTGTAAAGCTAAAATATACTCACTAGAATATGTGGTAAAAATTTCATGAAGTTTCGTCAACGTATGAGAAAGTTATGGCCAAAACCGTACTTAAGGGACTAAAAGCGTCAACGTCGAATTTCATGGCTTTTCGGTTGAGCGCAAAGTTATCCGAGGACATTACCATGTTGGTAAATGTCCTAAGGTTCTTAAAAACCAAGTTTGGGGGTTTACGAGTCAAGAAAAGTTGCCAAAACCTCGTAACCAAAGTGCAGGGACCAAACTGCAACATTTAACAAAGTTTTGGGGATCAGACAAAGCCAGGCGGCCCGCCTGGCACCCCCAAGCGGGCCGCGTGAGACCCCCAGTAACAGAAAAATGCGAATTTTGCACTTTGGGTCAGTTTGGTGAGTGTATAACAGCTTGCAACACCTCCTTTTGCACCAATTAAATCCCTTGCATGCCTAGGACAATAGTAAGCTCTCTATAACCTCTGATTTCATCCATAAAACAAGATCAAAAGCTCATTTCTTTGAGCTCATACATTGTGATCAAGAACATCCAACTTGTAAAACTCTCAAGACAACTTCCTGGAGCATTTCTGAACATCAAGGCCGATTCCTAGTAGTAACTAAGCATCTATAGGACCTTTGTAAGCTTCCAATTCAATCTTTAATTCGTTCTTTCATAGATTATTAGAAAAAGTCAAACTGGTTGTTCTTACGCTTTGACTTTCTGATTAAACGAATTTCTGTCAGTCATTTCTCGAATTAAAACCACAAATATGTTGGTAATTATGTGGGGAACAAACCCTCAAAAGGGTATTATCTGATTCCCACTAAATGCATGTTAATTGTCGAGTCAAACGTGATTCTAAAAAGTCAACAGAAGTGATTTTTGCGAAAATAAGCTTGAATGTTAATATAATAGACATGCAATCTGTTTGATCATCATAAATAACTTGTAATACATATAAGAATGAGTTTATCATCATCAACTCGACAATCTATAGTATAAATACGAATCGGAACCGAAAGTCTTGTAAAACGACTATTTCGTGGACTATCGATTCGGATTCGTACATGCATGTTTGAGATCTGTATTGGAGAAGTATTTTGAACCATTTTTATTTTGGTAAAACTTTCTGAAATTTTGTTGATTGAGTCTATACTTAGCCGATTCAAATGCATGTTTCCGATTTATACATAAAGTTGACTATTTTGCCCTTTTTGAGATAAAACGTGATTTTTGGAAAAGTGAAAGAGTAGAAATCTTTATTTCTAATATATAAACTTGCACCAAAAATTTCGGATCAGTTGGTGGTCCAGATTTTGAGTTATGGCCATTAGCGTAAAACTATATCTTAAAGTTACATAAACGGCCCTTTTCGCGTATAACCCACTTCTGGCCACGTTTTGATATAAAACTTTTTACCCACTGATGTATTATAATATTTTGGGATTTTTGATGATTTTTAATTAATTTTTGGCTGAACGTATCTTAGATCGCTTAGTCGATTCGGTTTATGTCGGTTTTGACCGTTAAAGCCATAAAATGAGTTTTATACCTTCTTTTGACCCGAAACCTTTTCCTACTGTTTTATTTGTTGAATAAAGTATTTTAAGTATTCTGGAAATATAAAAATCTCAGCTTTTCTTTGAAAACCCGAAAACGCCCTTAAATCGCATTTTTAGCGTTTTAAGCGCATAGTAAGCGTTATACTCGTTTTAAACATATAAGACTTATACCTACTGATGTAATTAGTATATTTTCATATAATAACAGTAAGTATAAGTATATGAACTCAGATTTCCAGTTTTGGCATTTTTAGCCCTTGTGAAATTACTAAAATACCCCTGCGGTGCATAGTTTGATTTTAAATGACAAGTTTGGTATATGGGTCATACCCTACTATTATAATATGTTAAATGAAGTATATTTACTGTATAAACCAGACCCGTAACTCAGATTTACAATTTTACTCTTTTATAATCTTTTAAATAACCAAAATGCCCTTCTAAGGCATAAATTGAGTTTAAAACTATTCGGGGCATAATAGAACATAAATTACTGATATTATGTCATATTTAAAGCATAATTATCTCAGGGAACTTGCATTTGACTTGTTTGGCTACCCGTAACGCCCTTTTTGCGTTCGGTTCGGGTTACGTAACTAGTTTGCGTAAATTGACCGAAACGGGTCAAACGTTATCATTTTTATCTCAAAATCCAGGATGTATTTAGTATACCCATATTATACAAGTATTCAAGCTTGTCGGGTCTAAATCACATTCCATCCGGTCTTTCGCTTAATCGTGCGTTTAACCGTATCGTCCTTAAAACTAACCGGTCAAAGCTTAGGCTTAATTAAAGACCCGTTAGTATTCTAATTGGTTATTTATACCATCGTTCCAGACTAGAGCTTTCCGGTAAATTGTACCTACGCTTACTTAGGAATACGGCTGAGTTATTATTCTTGCTATTTAAGACAGGAGCTAGCTCAGGTAAATACTTTTAACTTATTTTCCCTTATACGGGCTTGGGATACGGTACTATAAAAATACCGCTTGGTCGGGTGTAGAAACTGTTTAATCGGAGATGATTAAATTGCATAATCCCGTTTTAATCTGTGTTGATTGATAACAAATAACATTGGGGGTTAATGACCGTGTCCTGGATATCCTTGGCTCATTTTAAAAAGTGAATGGCCACGACGTAAGCACAAGGTGTAGGCAGAACACCTCCTGTTGCATATGTATAACGTATACTCACTCGTGAGATTATCTTCTTGTGAGATTATATTTGTGGTGTGTCGATTAATCTTGTCCGGCTTGTATTGTATAATCACCGGCCCTATATGTTGGACAACCATGTAAATCGGATACAAGATTTTTATTAATAAAATTGTCCCAAGTATAAAGATTAATTTTGCCTCTGTGCATTTTAATCAATGTGTCAAGATATTTTGTGCCGTTTGCACTCGAATCACTTTTCAAACTCTTTTTCCAAAATGAGTCAGTTAATTGTATTTACCAGTGTAAACTGACGTATTTTTCCAAAAGGTTAAGTGACAGGTACTATGCGTAATTGGCTGGGAGCTCAGGGCGTCACTAAGGAGTCTTGCAAGTCCTAGATGCCTAAAGTCTATTGAACAGTTTTCTCTTATTGATCCGCCTGTGGATCCTTTACCTTCCGTTGTAATACTTTGACATTACTTATATTCGGAATGTAATATATTTATCTTTTGCTTCCGCTGTGCATTTATATATTGTGTTGTTTGTCTATGATGATGCCAACTACGTCACTATACCCCATACCGGGCCCACCGGTGACACGTGGAAATTCGGGGTGTGACATACTACTTATACGTTTTATGGTTATGCTCATACATACACGCGTATTCATACTTAAACTTATACTTATGCTTATACTTTCGTATACATTCACACCCGTACGCGAGCGTAATCCAAGGGATTCGCTTGCGTGGGTCCCATACATACTTAAGCATGGACTTGCTTATATACTATATTCTTATACTTATACGTACACATTCCTATTTTTAAATTATGTATACCCTGATTCATACACAACTATTACAAGCTAAGTGGATCATGTGACGATCAAAATAATCGTGGGTGCACACGGATTATAGCGATTGGCTCATGAGAACCATAGAGTGTACTACTGTGTATGGTAAGACATGGAACGTAACACGACACCGAGTACGAAACGGACGTAACGTGGTCAAAACATGGTGGATACGCCGTTGGTACTTCTTATATATAAGTGTTTTCATCATGTTACCAAACTTTCGTAAAACGTGCCATGAGAAATTCAGTGTTTTGCAGACCTTTTGACCTAATACAAACTTTAAACAACTCACAAATGCATTATATCCGATTATCCTTGACGAGACTTCATCATTAACACACGACTTTCGTCTATCCGATACTTATGCATTCTTATACTTGCATTCACTTAGAATCAATCTTTCGCTTTTACACTCCCCTCATTCTCCTTTATTCTTTGTCTTTTATACGAACCCCGTTCGTGATCTAGTCTCATCTATCCTCTCTGATTAAATCCTTGGATGTCATCTTTTCAAAAGTCTTCCTCTTAGATTTCGATGACGAAATCTCCTAAAGTAGGGGAGACTGTAATGCTTCGTTTTTTTTGTAGCTTTACATTTTTAGAATGGTTGTCCCAATTTATCTACTTTTAACTAAAAAAAAAATAAAATAAATAAATCATTTAAAATTTTCAACTAAAAAGGTTACGAAAACCTTATCAAGATTATAAATAATAAATTACTATTTAGTTGATTTAAAAAAAATAATTAATTCTTTCAACCAACGTTTTCAAAGACTAGAGTTATTAAACTTTTGGAAGATTCAGTTCATACAAGCAATAGGATTTAATGTTTGTAAAATGCTATCTATAGTCATGTCAAACATATTCTTAAATGGTAGTCATTGGAAAAGGTTATTTCACCAATATTAATAAAGTGATTCACAATATGCTTGGATCATACCCCTTTTATATGTCAAAAAAGATGTTAGTTAAATGCTTAATATGACACTACATAACTTCTATGATTAAAAAGTATAAAAAGGAAAATAAAACAAGGCTTTATAGCCCCTTGCCAATCGTAGCCTTGAATGGCTGTTATAGTTGTTTGTTTTTTTTTTATATTAACCTCCTATCCACTTACATGTTGACTATGTCATATTCGCACATCATAAATATTTATTAGATACTACAAATAGATATCTTATCAATGTCTAAAATAAAAAAAAGAAATATAAGCTGCCTTTGACTAGTCCGATCGCAGGCAGCCTATGGCTGATTTGTTTGTTTGTTGCAATTAATCAACCTCCACACCTTATGCATTAATTCACAAATGCATAATATACATATTATACTTTGCCACCATTCGATTTAATGTTCAACAAAAAAAAAGAATAACTTTAGTCTGTTTACATCCAATTCGATCAGACAACCCATTTGGCTGACTTTAATTGTTCTTTTTTTATGTTAAATCACCCAACTACTTGTATTAATTACCCAACTAATCCAACCCTAATCCTTCCCTATAAATATCACTCTAATCCCAGCCACTTTTCCACTTTACAAACTCTAATCTCACTCTCAAAACTCTCTCAAACTCCCTAAATTCGTAGCTGAAAGTGCAGGTTCGGACAGAAGTACCAAGCTCCACTAAAGTGAGCATAACTTCTTCATTTCTCATCCGTTTTAGCTCATTCTTTTTCCAGAACGCTTGGCTTGACCTTAGCTTCGATTCCATGGGTATTTCACAGAGAATAAGGCCCTGGAACTCCGGCAAATAGGCTCCAAAGTTCACCGTTTTCATTTATCTTTACTAATCTTTATTCAAACTTGAGTTTAACTCACTCAAACCCACGTCCTTATGCTTATAACCACTTCTATGGTTAGTTAAGCTTAAAAACGGGGCTGAGACATACAAAATCAAAGGTTAATCCTCATATACTTTCTGTTTTGTTTAGGGTTTTTAACCCACAAGTGGTGTTTAAGCTTCAAGCTTGATAAATGTATGATTGTGGACTAACTTGGGTTGTCCACCATAAAATCCCCACATCCCTTGATGATTTCTCATAGTGTAGTTGTTTCTTATTCTTGTATTGATATTAGTTCATGACCCTCCTTGTATGTTTTTACATCAAGTGTAGTGGTGAACCATAAGAGGTACCTAAATGGAAGCTTGTTCTTCCTACCTCCTACATGAATTCTATGACACAATAGAGGTACCTAAATGAAGATTAATCTTCTACCTCATGCTTGACTAATGGACTAAATAATACATATAATACTTATACATATATACTATTCGAACTCTTGATGGTGGACTTGTGTTCATTCGTCAAGATATTAGAATAACATCAGCTAAGGCATAAGACTTGTTACGATTCTAATGACTATATTACTCATGAAAACATTAACCCTTGAGGTTTCATAGTGTCAAGGACAAGTACTTGGTGTTAAAAGATGATTACTTTCGAATACATATATTCTTGTATTTTAACTTCCTAAATCCCTAAACGAACATATTCAACCTTCTAACCTCATCAACTTTGTCACATTGGATTAATCGGAAAGCCTATGCAAATTTGTGAGTACACTCGACCCATTTACATTTTAAACCACTTTTGGGTTGTAACATGTTACCATATAAAAATTACACTTACACACACTTAAACATACTTTGTGAACTCAATCCGATATACATGCTACTTGTTATGCTAGATAATACATGCTTTATGCCATTACTATGTTATACCCTCGCTTAACAATTATAGCGCTATAGGAGTAGCACACCACCCGACGGGGGTTTGTTAAGTCAATATACTATACGGTCTCGTCACTTTTGTGGCGAGGGATGCTAAATACTAGTGGACACTTTGGGTTTAGATGTAATGATATGCATGCTAATTACCTTGCTTACAAATTGCCATGTGGATTCGAGTAAAATGCTTTTATACTTATGCTATACTTATTCAAACCTTGTGTACTCGCCTTTGCTTTTGCATTGAAATTTATTTTAACATGTTACAGGTTTAGCGATGATGTTGGTGACGCATGGAATCTAGTAGGATGCTTAGATACACACTCTAAAATTTGTATTCATATTATATAGTATTTCATCATTCACGTTGTTGTATTTTGCTTCAAATCCTTGTAATTGAATCTTTAGAAATGAAATGAAATTATTGGTTAAATACTTATCGCAATTATTAGTGTTATGATGTCTCGAGCAATCTTCACACTTCGTCTCATCCCGATGTTTCCGCCATTGGTTGGGGTGTGACACTCCTCGACAACATCACCGACACCTCCATGTTTCAAGCAAAACACTCTCACTGGTTGCTTCTTCAACAGAGAGTTTCTTCTTATTACCTTGAACATGTATCATCTAAACTGTGTTTGACATATCCTTTGTGTCTTCCACTCTTCCTTAATAGCTAAGAACGTGACACGTAGGCAAATCCAGGTCATCCTCTAATCTCCTTTAATAGATAGTATAGATTGTGAAAACACTACATGTAATCAAAATCACCGAATTAGAACTGTAATTTCTAAAATTAAGCAAATTACTACTAAAAGGTAATGAGATTATATAAAAGTGAACACTTCTAATTAGATAAAACATTAAATTCATTCAAATTGTACCACAAATAGCAATCGAGTCATATCCCAATTACTTTGTAGTCATCAGAAATCAACATAACAGAAAAAAACTAAATTTATATTAAGTAGTAAACAATTTGAAAATTTCCTTGAACATTTTTATTGGTCGGCCAAATACGAAACATATATGTTTCGTAAAAGTCAACAACATTTCTGACAGACTAAATATACAACACACAACATTAAGTCGACATTTCAGATATTTTTTTTTTTCAGAATCGGCCATATAAAGTTGGCATTTATAGAAGGTCAAAACTTCAAAACAAAAAAAATTGGCATTTAGAGCAGTCAGAAATTGAAATTGATGATATAAACCATGCTCTCAAGTTTAGGTAAATTTATGCAAGTACACACCAATCTACAAACAATTTAACCGATATTTGTTTTCCTTAACTAACCCTCGAACATCATTGCAACACAACATATATGACAATCATCAAATTTAAGATGAATCACACTGTCATCAAACAACGTCACCTCTAACCTGATGTAATTTAAAGGGCAACATGAGTTATCTCAAACTTACCGATATCAATTGCTCATGAATAAAACCCATTAACTTTTGGCTTGACATGCAATCCCTAAATACATGATGGTATCACTATAAGGGTGCCATAAACGAACCATGAGATCCCCCTGCAAATAAGTAGATTAAAAGGGTTTTCAAAATAGATCCATTAATATCAAACATACCATGAGCATCCACAAGGCAAATTTTTAAAGAAAATGTGTTAAAAATATCAAAAATAAAATTATCGATAACAAACACATAGATAAAGAGACGGAATCAGATCAAAACAGATTGATGATATATGAGCAAATGAATGAGAAAACAGAACACATAACCTACCTTAACAAAACGAATCACGGCAAAAAGGCACTAAGAACACAATTTCAGCCCTAATTCAAGATCTCAGTCATTCAAAACATTCAAAACCAATCGTTAAAGAGATGAATGATTTGAGTTACATATTACAGATAAGAAAATAAACAAAAGATAAGAAACATAAACTTACCGATATTTGCAAATTATGTGAGTAGGAGATTGGATTTCCTCTTCAAACCGATCTATGTATGAGCATAAGTGAAAATAGTTCTAACCTTCAATCGCTGCGTCAGTAGAGAGAGTTCTAGGGTTTGCGAGTTTTAACATGGAGAAGATAAATTAGATATGGATCTGGGATGTGAGAAAATACGAAGGTTAAAGATTAGGGGGTGTTTGGGTTAGCTTATTCAATCGTGTATATATGTTTGGGGGTGTTCATCAATCGAGCCTATTCATCAATTGAAAGTCAGTGTACAAACAATAAAAATAAAAAGATTTGAAGGTTATGGGGGTGTTTGGGTTAGCTTATTTTGGAGCAACTTATAACTTATTCAGTTAGCTTAAATTGATTTAAATGGAACGTTTTTCTTAAAATAATATTTATTATCAGTTATACAATTTAAAAAAGGAAATAAAATCATATTAACTTTTAATTTTACGTAATTTTTTTAAAAAAATGACGGTTTATTATAAAATTTAATGAAATAATACACTTGGCACTAATCAAACAATTTACTTAAATGATGTTTAATATGATAAATACTTTACTTTTGATTATAAGTAAGAACAATGTAGCGATGATTTGAAATAGATAAGTACGTCAAACAATAAACTTATGATAGAATCTATATATGAAGTACGATTAACCAATAAGCAAAAACCATATTATTTGACGTGAACAAAAGCTGTTAATTGTCATAATCATAAACTTGATAAACAGTACGTTCGCCATTTTCAAACATCACCATCTCCTCCAAAACGTTTGAATTTTCTTGAGGTAAATGTTGATGATCAAAGTTATAAATTTGAATGAGTTCACGCAGCCACAATTCCATCAAAACAGACGAAGTAATGAACACACCTTGGTCTTCTAGCATTTCCTGAAAAAAGATGATCATCAAATGACATTATTAGCATAAAAACTTGTTAACAAAATTAATTGTCTTTTAATGCAAATACTATAACACAACAAATACTACCAGATAATCTTCAACATAACAACCACGTTTGAAAGCAAATTCAGAAGATGAGAGGCCATCAAGCCATTGTTTAGATACTGACTTGAAACGATGTATTGATTTCGTATCGATCTTGATTAAAATGTGGAAAAGTATCAAGTGAAAAGGAAACTCAACCATTGTATCAATAATACCTAAAACTTTATAAAAAGACATAAAAAATAATCTTTTTAGCAAAAACAGTACATTATGAAAAGGAGTTGTGATATCTGTGTTTATCTAAAAATATTTGATATGATGAACGTTATAAGAGTAATACCTTAATATGAATTTCTAAGATGTTATTTAATGAATGATTTGTAAGAAGGATGATGATGTTATATATAACAATCAAGATATTTAGTTATAGAATTGATCATGTGTAGAAGGTTTTACGTTATTATGAGATTTAAAAAATATTATTAACTTAATATCATAATATGTATACTTTTTTAAATATTATGTAAGTATAAAATAATGTAAAACAATAAAGATCTCAAAATATATAATTTATTGTTTCAGAATTTTTCGTCCATTATTTGGAGATTTAAAAAAATAAAATTAATAAAAACAACATTCGATTGTGATATGAGTTTAATATAGCATGTTATTTTAACTAAATCATTTTATGGAATTTAAATATAGTACTTTCGGTTCACATATAGTTTTTTTATTAATATTTTGTAAATTGTTATTTTTAGAAGATTTAGTAAGGTCAAACATCATTTATTACATAAAAATGGAAGGAAAAATATCTAATTTTAATACTAAGGGTGCACGGGGTGCCTTCGGCAACCCCATGCGGTGGCCATTTCCCCGATCGGTAAGACACCGCCATCACTGCGGTGACCAAGAGAGAGGGGGTGTTCCCGGTGGCGGCTCACCGAAGAGAGAGGGAGGAGAGAGAGAGGCCTTGTCCAATCAATGCTTTTCTTTTCTTTTTTTTTTAAATAAAAAACCAATTCACCTAATAGGGGAGTGCCGCCATCAAAAAGGGGTATTAGGGGAGTGTTAGAGGGGAGTTGACGTGGCACTTTCTGGTTGGTTACGTGTAAGAGGGGGGACTCACCTAAGAGGTGAGCACCCCTTACACCCTAAGTCATAATATTTTTCGTTTGTTTTACAGTCTCCAGGCATAAAGCATAACTATTGTTTCACAAATAAATTAACATGGTATGAGAAATATGGTTCAATAAAATGAAAATGCTCCCATGAGTAATCTGGAGAAATTAAAAAGAGCAGAGAGCCAGCGAAGCAAGGGCTTGTCTTTGTAGCGGTTCAAGAATAAACAATATTAGCTGCACTGCAGCAACACATGTTAGAATAATAACACTGTTCCGAAGCAATACTATAAATGTTATATAGAATAATTTACATAAAATGAATCTACATTAACATTTAAAATAGAATTACAATATTTGAATTTGAATTCGGTTTTTTTGGTTTGTTCGATTAGGCACAAGTTGATATTATTAATATTATTAGATCATTTTTTGAAAAGGTCCCCGATTATTTTTGTTAAAAAATATAAGTTTTCGGTTATAAAACTTTAAAAACAAAAGAAAATCATACCAATTTAAGTGTTTACTAAATCTTAAAAGAGTTGAGGGGTTTTCAAAAAAACAAAATAATATTTTATAAATTAATGGGGATTCAAAAAAATATACTTTTAAAATCTATATAAATATTTTAGAAATTAAATTAAATTAGAGAATTAGAATATTGAAGTCTTTATTTGCAAGTTAAATATTAAAAAAATATTAAGAGTTTAAAAATCTATAATTACAAAAAAAATAAACAAATGTTTTAGGAAACATTTTATAGATGCAAAATAATAAAACAAAGATAAAGGTTAAAAGAGTATAGGTAATACGAAATATTCCAAACCAACAATTAAAACCAACAAACCATATGTTTCAAATAAAAAAACAACCAACCATACATTTAAAAAAAACAAACCATCCAACCATCACAAATCAATCCAAACCAATCAAACACACAAACCAAACCAAAGCAGCAATATTCAAAAAAAGATAAATTGTTTTTGTTAAAGATACTTCAACCATGAATCACTTTGGTTCCTCAGCACCGTCTTCAGCTACCTCAATGACAAATGTTGTCTCCACCTTCCGATTGCACTCATCACAACCAACGTAGTACCAATCATCTTTATCATCCACACTCATGATCATACCATGAACTATGAGCTCACATGGCTGAAATTAATTGTAAGAAAATAGATTTATAAATATAAATATTATAAACAATTTTGTTTAATGTATTTATTTCTACTTATAAAAAGTAGACACACACCTTATCCAACGGCGTAATATCAAGGAAATTGTAAAAATGATGCTTGAATAAAAAGTCATCCGCAAGACTGATGTTTCCAGATGAACTAATAGATTTCTGACCATTAGACGATGTTTTACATATCTTCTCAACAAACCTGGTTAAAATAATATAAGCAAAAAAATGTTATAAAACATCAATAAGTAGTTCCTATTTATTTTATAAACTGTTTACTTTGTTCTAAATGACCGAATCTCGTTGATATCAGCATTGAAAAACAGCCTGGTTATTTGGAAAGCATTAGATAGCATTATCTTCCCTGTGTAAAAAAATTCAGATAAAAGATTAACATATTCAATTTAGTAAATCTTATAAATATTTATATAAAATACACAAAGTTTATAAACAATAAATACCTTTATACTTGTTGAAACTACCAAACTGCACAAGCAGAACAACATCAATTTCTTCTTTATGGCTCTGAATTTAACCAAACATCTTATCGCAATACTCATCCCATAAAGTGCACTTTAACTTGATTACCCTACATAAATATAAATTAAACACATATAAGGATATCATGTAAAAAACATATATCATACTAAAATTGTAATGAAATTAAATTAGCATTTAATAAACAGACTCTTCATCCAGCAATTGCATGTTTATGTATTTGCTATCTTTTCCCATCTTCATTTTGGTCACTTCTGGTTCAGACCACTCATCTACATACCCAATAAAATCTGAAAAAAAATTAATTAAAAACAAATGTAATCAGCACAAAAAACAAAAATTAAAACATATGTAATCTATATTTATATATTTTTTAATTTATGATGTAGTTGTTATATATTATGAAGTACAAACCAAGTCGATACTTGACATCGACTTCACCAGCTTTTATGGACTCAAACGATGCTAACCGAATACCATATACACTTCCATAAAAATTCTCACACTTTTTAACCGATGTATCGAAGTTTAAGCTAATAGCATGTTCCTTCTCAAAGTGTTTCAAATTTGACTTAATGACAGAAAGTTGAGATTTATATATGTAATAACACTCATGTTCATTAAGCAAAATTTCATGTTTTTTCATAAACTTGCTCCAAACAGTAGCATGCATCCGGGTCCCCTAATAAAAAACACAAATTAAAAGTAGTTATAAACAACAATATAAAAATTAACCTGCATTTTAGAAAGCAAATGAGATTCAAACATACCTGCTCATCCATGACCACCATCTCAATACCAAGGGTTTCTCCTTCTCTCTTTGGATTCACACGAATCCAAAGTCTTAACACATTGACCTTGATGGTAAACAGCTTGGACCTCCAATCAAGATTGTTTAAGAAAGTAACACTGTTTTCATCCATTGATTAAGAGATGAATGAAGTTAGAAAATGATTTGTAAGTGAATAAAATGAATAAATTAAGTGAATATATATACAAATTTCGTTTAGTTATTTTTGTCAAGTAGAAAAATCAGTTGAGTAATATAAAAAATTGTTATCGAATTAACAAATTAGTATTTTTAGAAATGGATTGACATTTCTAAAAAAGCTACAAATCTCAAAAAGATTAGGCAACATTTTTATTCAATAACTAAAAAAATGAAAGAAAAATAAATTATTTAAAACAACTTACAGATACAATAAAAATTGACAAAAAACATATATAAGATTTATTGAATAATGCTAAATCTACACTCTAAATCAATGGATGAAAACAACACAAAATGCAATACCACCCAAAAAAATAACCACATAACATACATCAAATATAATATTTAAAAGGTAAACTCCAAGTGTAAGAAGGTTGAAAATTTAGGTTTGTGACCAAACAAAGAAAATTAAAACATGCCATATAATTTAGGAAACGGTTGTTTGGTATTTTTGGTAATAGGTTGTAGTTAATTTCGCTTTTTTTAATTTAATTTAATTGACTAATTAAATATGGCATGATTGTAATGGTTTTAAAATCTGTTTTTACTTTCCAAATTTAAATAAAACAACCTTAAGAATGTTTTATTAAAATATAAAAAAACGGCCAGAAATATTTTAAAATTTTAAAACTGAAACATTAAAATAAAAAAATCAATTTGATATACATCATTATTTATACTGTATATCAAAAAACATTTTAATTATTCATTGTTTAAACTTTAATTTATTTATACTTTCTAATTTATGCAATCAAAAAGTCAATTTATATACATTATATAATACATTCCTACATAATTGATTAAAGTTACTTATAAATACTAATAAAACAATTTGGTGCTAAACACAAGTTTAATAAAATTGAAATTTTAATTTCTAAAATTTTTATTTCACTAACCAAACTTTTTTTTAATAAAATAGTAGAGCATTTTGAAACAAACATTTGGTTATCCAGATATTAAATGAAGGTAACAAAAACTTAAAATTGATTTAAATGGAAGGTTTTTCTTAAAAAAATATATATTATCGATTATACAATTTAAAAAAAAAATTAAACCCCAATATTAACTTTTATTTTTACATAAATTTAAAAAAAAGCGACGATTTATTATAAAATTTGATGAAATAATACAGCTGGCACTAACCAAACAAATTACTTAAATGGTGTTTAATATGATGAATACTTTACTTGATTCTTAAAGTAAGATAATAATGTGCACAAAATGCAACATATATGTGACACCTGTGTCACCGCGACCATCAAACAAATACCAAGCCGATGAAATATTGTATTTCATACTTGGGATCTTGTATAAATATGTGTATCTTTTGCACATATCAATTCTTGTTCAATTTCAAACTTTATATCGCTCTCTGGAGAATTATACGCAAACTGGTGCGTAAACGTACTCAGTTTAAATGCGAAAAATACTCCGGAACATCAACATATACTTAACATACCTTAAATAACCTTTACATAACTTAGAAATAAGTTTTGAAGGCTTTGGTATGGCAAAAACAAGTTAATTCGCTTACAAGGACTAAACCTGACAAACTGCGAAAGTATGACGATTCGTACTAAAACAGACATTCCGGAACATGTCCATAAGTTAAAATACCATAAATATCCTTTACAAAGCTTAGAAATAGGCTTTGAGGTGTTCGGTGTGCTAAAATAAACTTTTGGATCATTCAGGGACTAAAAGTGTCAAAAAGTGCTTAAGTTTGCACTTTCGCGCATAACTTACGTTCTGAATACATCCGGACATCCAAAAATTTATGTAAGCATCCTTATATTATGCCTTAGTGTTTGGCATGAGAAAAATCCATTCGTCGCGCAATTTGGATTATTTTTCGCGCTTATGCGCATTCCATCGTAATTAAGCGAACATCGCCACCGTACAGCCAAACGAACGGACATCCGGGATATTTCCAAGCATATTTCATGTTCCCTATGTCTTAACATCATTGTGGAGCTTGAACTTGGGTTTGACGGGTGTTAGAAGTGCCGTTACGCAACGAAACATGTGCAGGGACCATTTCTGCAAATTCTGCAGAAATAAGGGCTAGGCGTGACGCGACGGGTCTAGGCGTCACGCGAGGCCCCTTCTGGACCAGATTCAATGTTTAAATAGCTTGTAACAGCCCTTCAACTCTCCAAAGGCCAATGCCACTTGTCAAAACCCTATGGTGGGGGCAAAATAAGCCACCACAACTTTGCGACAAGTGTACGGATTAGATCGTGGCACGATATTCAAGAAACGATCCTAACGGTCTTGCTTTTCCTATAAACAGCCCCCCCCCCATTTTGATTAAAACCCACAATAATCTGATCTAAAGCTCTAAGTTGAGGTCTTTGCTTCATACCTGAGCTCCTGGATCGAGATTAGCTTTCGGGGACCCTTCGTAAGTGTTCTTTCGTTCTTTTATCGCTTTTCGAGTGCTAAAGTCAAACTTTGTTTGACTTTCTGCATTGACCAGCTTATGGTCAACACGAAGTTCGTTGGAACTTCATAACGTGAGCGTGATCACGATGGTTATAGTCCTTAGTGACTATACTTACTGATTACCACGTTATCTAGGCTTAGTGACGAGCGTAGTTTCGGCCAAAATGTGCATTCTTGCGTATTTTGTAACCAAACTACTCGTGGGTATCAAAACCGTTTGTTTTGATACCAAACCTGTTTTCTAAACTTAAGTTAAGCATGTTCTAACATGCTTAGCTCGTCACTTTTAGTATAGTGCTTATATAGGGTCGTAAGGTAAGCGATCTAAACAATCGCTTATACTTTCGAACCCGACCCATTTGGTCGATCGTAAGGATCCGACCAAACACATTAGGTGACCATAGTTGTATAGGGAATAACCTTCCGAGGTTATACCTTATGGTCACGATGTTAGGCGTTCCAAACGCGTTCTACGCGAACGACGCGTTAAAGTAGCATAAGCTACCTAAACGGGTCGTAATGGGTCGTAAGCACTTAGGTTAAGTTTCATTTTAGAATGTAGGCTTTGTTAAACAATATTACACAAGTCTCTATACTCGTTTGGTTTACGAACCCGCATACTATCCGATCCTCCGATTTTGGTCCGGTATATTAATATAGCTACCTATTAGGTGCCGTTTGATATCCGTGATCTCTAGCAGTATTTGGTTGTTATACAAGAACTACAAAGCAATCTCAGGTGAGTACATAGAACCCCATCTTTCAAATGCTTTCAAGGTGTCTATGTGAGTACATAGACCCCTCTTTTACTGTTTTCCAAACTGTTTTGAGGTGAAACACATGTGCCTACTTGTTACTTTCGTGCTTTCCTGTTTCCACATCATATACTTGCTATGTTCATTAGTACATATATAGTACATGATTTCATTGTGTTTATGCTATGTATGTCCATTGTGTGCATACTTAGTACAATCGATTTACAATACATTTCATGCTATGTACGCCCATTGTGTGCATACTTAGTACATCACTTTACAATACATTTCATGCTACGTACGCCCATTGTGTGCATACTTAGTACATTGTTTTACATTGCATTTCCGTTGCATATGCTCATCCAGCATATGAACACATTATACTGTATTTTGAACCATTGTAACCATTTGACTATGTGAACCGTCTTAACCCGTTGATTATATGAACCGTTTGAAACCATTGAACCGTGTGAACCAGTTGTATCTGTTGACATGATTTACATTTGACTATACATAAACATTTCTACAATTGTTAAACATTACATCTTGATGGTTTGGTTTGAGTAAGTGATTTAAGTAACGAGGCGTGTGTAATATGATACAAGCATGGTGGATACGCCGCTGGTACTTCCTATATATAAGTGTTTGTATGGTATTACATATCGTAGCGTTATTTGAATCATTTCAATTTGAGACATATAACATTTTATACAAATAACACACTTTTCACAAGACCTTGATTTACAAACAACTTATCTTATACAAACTCATTTTACATGGTTATTCAGTTAACCATACATTATTCTCTTATTTATACATATCATCTGATCTTACCGTTCTTCAAATGATTTACAAGACAAAGCAAATTACAAGGTTTATGACTAAACATTTTCTCAAACATAAGTCATGAATTCTGTTTTCACAAAACCTATGTATCTCACAGGCATTTTTATGCTGACGTACCTATTTTCACATGTGTTTTCAGGAGATGATGCATAGGACTTATCAAGACATACTTAGGCGGACCTGTGCCTTAGTGACTTAAAACGAGACAAGAACTAGTTAATTTATGTTATGTACTCTTTGATTCTTGTTTAAACAATGTATACTTTCATATTTGATTAATAAAACGAAACTTTATTTGCCATGGATTTGAAACAATAAATTCTGTTACAACACTCCCCGATGTTTCTGCCACGATTTGCATGTTCTTCGTGGTCGGGGTGTGACAGAAAAGTTGGTATCAGAGCCAATGGTTATAGGGAATTAGGTTATTAGTAATGCTTTGACCTAGTCTATAACCTTCCTAGGATCCTAACGCGAGTTTACTTGCGTTTAGTCATAAAACAATACCGTCACCTATCCTTAGGCGACGACCAAAACAAGAACATAAATTTCAAAACCGCTTTGAAAACTAATCATCTGTTCTAGGATGATTGATTACTAGGTTTTGAACCCTCTGTTATAAGGTTTTAAACCCCTTTGAATTTTCAAAGCTCTCGTCAAAGTTTTTGGCCCGAAATAGTGTGAACACGTGCAAACTGGAAGAGTGAATGCCTGTACCCTGGGTTTTCTGTCTAAGGCTAGAGTGTTCGTACAAATCCACATAAGCGGACCAGTCACTCTTACCTGGGAACTCTTGGGGTGAGTGTCCACTTATAGGCGAGCATGTCTTCGCGATACACTATGAGGATCTATTTGCTTTGACTCAGCCTTGGTGTTGTTTGTTTGCTTCGTGGTTCAAACAAATGACCATCAACCATGATTATGGTCGGTAATTGTAACATCCTATTCTTACCCAATGCCATTTCATTTGTCTTCTTTCTTGTTTCTCTTTTAGAATGCCTCCTCGACGCGAAAACCAGATAGCGACTGCCGAACTGGCAGAAATCATTTCGCAGCAAATGGCTGCTCATTTCCCAAACCTCTTTGCTCAATGGAACCAAGCCAACAACAACAATAATGCCCCCTGCAACTTCAAGACGTTCAACTCGGCTAAGCCATCAAAATTTTCTGGGTCTCAAGGAGCGACTGCACTTCTGCAATGGTTCGAGAGTTTGGAGAGCACCTTCAGACATGTTCAATGTCCAAACGAGCGAAAGGTAGAATTCGCATCTAGCATCTTTGAGAAACGAGCTTTGACATGGTGGAATGGTGTGATGAGAGATAGGGGTGCCGATGTGGCACTGGCTCAAACATGGCAAGAGCTTCGAGCTCTGATGATGAAGGAATTTTGTCCTCGTCACGAGATCAGGGCCTTGGAAACGGAGTTCGACGATCTTAAGCAAGTTAGCGGTGAGCATCGAGCCTACACGGATCGTTATGAGGAGTTAAGTTTGTTATGCCCGAATATGGTTACACCTTTGGATAAGGCAATCGAAAAGTACATTGATGGCCTCCCTGACTCAATACAAGACATTGTGACTGGTAGCAACCCTACTACAGTTAGACAGGCCATTGAGGTATCTGCAACCTTGACTGAATCAAAGATCAGGAAAGGTAAACTTTTCCGAAAAGGTGACAAGAAACCGGTCGGGGAATCGAACCCAATCGAGGAATCAAAGACCATGGATGAGCAGACTGAATCCCCTAAGAAGTCAAAGAAGCGAAAGGCTTCTCAGAACTTCGCCGTGGTCGCTCACAATGGTCAAGCCATCCCCAACCAACCAGCTCAACCCCCTGCTAGAAAACCATACAATGAAACTGCACCCTTGTGCAACCAATGTAGCCTCCATCATCATGCCAATGTACAGTGCCGCAAATGCCAAACTTGTGGACTTATAGGCCATACAGCAAGAGTCTGCCCAGCTGCAGCTGCGCCAAACCAAGCTGGCAACAATCCTGCTCAAGGTCGTTTTCTACCAGGCTCTTGTTTCAACTGTGGCGAGATGGGTCATTTCCGAAGAAATTGCCCAAAGCTTGCTAATGCAAATCCAGCACAGGGATGAGCATCTGACTGACTAGAAGACAACACCGTTTAGAAATAATCACGTCTTATGTATTATTTTCTTTTGTTGTCAAGGTCCAAGAAACAGTTGTTATCGTTGTTTATAAATAAATCTTTTATTTACATTGCAATGTATTTCTGTGGTTGCATGTATAAACGACATATCCCTTACAATACCGACAATCAAGGAACCGTATTCCTTGAAGAACAAACTACCCCCAAAATCATAAGGGAACACATAAGCACAAAGTCACATAATTGTCTAACTTGATTATAATTTGTTATTAACTTGTTATCGATTGAATACGGATATGGAAACCAGTCGACGGGCCTCAATGTCCCCTGGGATCTATCTGAGAAGATAGGAAGATCTCTCAAAATTCGATTTTCGATTACAAGGAATCACCACATTCGAATTAAGGTATACAACAATTAAGGTCTTACGGGAAATCCTTAGGTACCCTATTAAGGATTTATAGTGGTACTTTGGGTATTCGTCACGTGTTGTAACTTGCGCCTTGTACTTCGTTTTTCTTAGAAGAAACGGGTACTTAGGAATTTCGTGGAAGACGTAAGAGATGTTGTGTGATCCAAATTATGTTATCCAAATCCTTGTAGAATCTTCCATATCATTCGTATAAAGGATTCATAGTAGGATACCCAAAGGTACTACATAAAAATCCTCAATGGACTTCTACGTTATAGTTAAGTCCCTTGGATTATAAAGTACTACTTCATAATTAGACCCCTTGAGTGGTCTAGTTAAACAGATTGATCCAAAAATCTGGTTAGGGATATCATGGTGATGATATAGCTGAAAGGACTCCTTTGTGGCCTAACTAAGAAGATCCCCTGTCGATCTAATTAAAAGGACCTGATGGAAGTCTAGTCACCCACATCACAAGTTTGATATCCTTCCCCAAAACATTACAAAACAAACTGTGCGGACTGTGCAAGGGATTACGTAATTATGGATGCATACATAATTATGGAATTTAGTGCACAGAAATCACAGCAAGTTCTGTCATGTGTCTAGATTTAACCCTATTCATTTCCAACTCTGATGAAGCAACCGTTGAAAATGACTCCATTAGTTCATTTTTGTTTCTGAAGATTTATCCGTTGAGGAAATGAATATCCGTTGTGTAATCCTTCATTTCCATTTCTGATGAAGCAACCATTGAAAATGACTACGTTAGTTCATTTTCATTTCTGAAGATTTATCCATTGAGGAAATGAATATCCGTTGTGTAATCCTTCATTTCCAACTCTGATGAAGCAACCGTTGAAAATGACTCCGTTAGTTCATTTTCGTTTCTGAAGATTTATCTGTTGAGGAAATGAATATCCGTTGTGTAATCCTTCATTTCCATTTCTGATGAAGCAACCATAGAAAATGACCCCGTCTGTTCATTTTTCGTTTCTGAAGAATTGTCCGTTGAGGAAATGCACATTCGTTTGCTTATTCCGTCATTTCCATTTCTGAAGAATACTCGTTGAGGAAAATGACTCCGTCTGTTCATTTTCGTTTCTGAAGAATGACCGTTAAGGAAATGACAGGATATTGCCTTGCATATCGCTGGTGGTTATTTGGCAAAGTCACAACTAGACTCCTACGAATAAATTTCGGGACGAAATTTCCTAAAGTAGGGGAGACTGTGACATATTTTAAAATTGAAACATTAAAATAAAAAAATCAATTTGATATACATCATTATTTATACTGTATATCAAAAAACATTTTAGTTATTCATTGTTTAAACTTTAATTTATTTATACTTTCTAATTAATGCAATCAAAAAGTCAATTTATATATATTATATAATACATTCCTACATAATTGATTTAAGTTACTTATAAATACTAATAAAACAATTTGGTGCTAAACACAAGTTTAATAAAATTGAAATTTTAATTTCTAAAATTTTTATTTCACTAACCAAACTTTTTTTTAATAAAATAGTAGAGCATTTTGAAACAAACATTTGGTTATCGAGATATTAAATGAAGGTAACAAAAACTTAAAATTGATTTAAATGAAAGGTTTTTCTTAAAAAATTATATATTATCGATTATACAATTTAAAAAAAATTAAACCCCAATATTAACTTTTATTTTTACATAAATTTAAAAAAAAGCGACGATTTATTATAAAATTTGATGAAATAATACAGCTGGCACTAACCAAACAAATTACTTAAATGGTGTTTAATATGATGAATACTTTACTTGATTCTTAAAGTAAGATAATAATGTGCACAAAATGCAACATATATGTGACACCTGTGTCACCGTGACCATCAAACAAATACCAAGCCGATGAAATATTGTATTTCATACTTGGGATCTTGTATAAATATGTGTATCTTTTGCACATATCAATTCTTGTTCAATTTCAAACTTTATATCGCTTTCTGGAGAATTATACGCAAACTGGTGTGTAAACGTACTCAGTTTAAATGCGACAAATACTCCGGAACATCAACATATACTTAAAACGTACTCAGTTTAGTGACTTAAAATGAGACAAGAACTAGTTAATTTATGTTATGTACTCTTTGGTTCTTGTTTAAACAATGTATACTTTCATATTTGATTAATAAAACGAAACTTCATTTGCCATGGATTTGAAACAATAAATTCTGTTAGAACACTCCCCGATGTTTCCACCACAATTTGCATGTTCTTCGTGGTCGGGGTGTGACAATATAAATTACATCAATCGTGGCTTAAAACTAACCCTTTCTTAGTATTAATGTTGGAAAAAGTGTGCTTTGTCTTCCTTTTGTATTTTCAGGATTAAATGAGCTCAAAATAACAAAAGAAGCAAAAAGACAGCAAAATCTAACATAAATACAAGAAAGGAAGCAAAAGTGATATGCCCAACCCCCCGACAGCATCTTCCCAAGCAAAACAAAGAAGACAGAAGACTGAACAAGCCCCGTGCTCAGCGAGCACGGGGCCGTGCCCAAGAAGCAGCAGAAAAGACCATAGAAGCTTCTACTGCCCACCACGGGGCCGTGCACAGCGGACACGGGGGCGTGGTCAACTTCCTGCAGGCGCATTTATTGTAATTGCGAATTACAATTAATGAAGATAGAGAGTGTCAGATGGACACGAGGCCGTGCCCGAGCTTCTGTTCAGCCTATAAATAGGAGTGTTTGTAGCTCTTGCAACTCATCCCTTGGCACACCACCTCTCTCACACTTCACCCACCACCCAACACCATCATCCACCACCATCATCCATTGTCCATCATAGAGTGTGTGAGTCGTCTCGGGATCCAAGATTGATCATAAGAGTTCTTGACAATCAAAGGCCATGTTTGCCTAAGTCTCTTACATCATTTGGTGAAGACAAGTGTTTAGTGTAATACTTTTTATTTTTAATCTTTTGCACTTTTTAATTGGTTTTATATTAATGACTTTAATTACTAGTTTCTTATGTTGAAGGTGATTCTTCCTTATCGTTTGTCCGTGGTGTCTTGGCATTATTTTACTGTCTATATAAAATAAAAGATTTTCGCCATTCATATCTCCACGGTCTATATGGAGGTATGTTGGCTACCTGGTTGGGGGTTAAGGGAACGGTTTGGTAAGAGTCTTGCCATTGTTCAGTGTATAGATCCTGCAAAGGACCTGGGTCAAATTTAGTAGGACCTCCTTCAATACCCGAAGGTATTGGATGGCGGGGGTGCAAACTCTTTGATCCCCTCATAAGTTAAACTACTATTAAAACTTTAACCCAGCTACTTAGGACTGTATCCCTGCTGACTCAGACTACTTAGCTGAGGGTAACGTCGCCTTCAAAAGAGGGGCCTACCACATTATGCATTAATAACTTAATTAATTATCTTTCTTTAGGATTGTATCCTTGCTGACTCAAACTACTGGGTTGAGGGTAACGTCGCCTTCAAAAGAGGGGCCTACTACAATAACTAAGATAATCTCTTAAACAAGTGCAAAAGTGCGAAAATAATCAAAGGTTATACTACACACGAGTCGGATCCAAGTGATTCATCTTGTCTATCTGTTTTTACTTTTATTTTATTTTTCAGCATTTTAGTTAGTTTTATTTTCTTAGTTTAAAAAACCTTTTTCTAACATTTTGATTTGATTAGACGTTGAGGATAAACTGGTACTAAAAGCTCTTGTGTCCTTGGACGACCTCGGTATCTTACCAACACTATACTACGTCCACGATGGGTGCACTTGCCCATATTTGTGTTTAGTGTTAGTAAATATCGTGTTTTATAAATTTAAAACTTGGCTAAAAAGTGTAAAAAGGGCTTAAAATATATACCTAAAATATATAAACACTGACACGCATCAAGTTTTTGGCGCCGTTGCCAGGGACAAAAGGATTTTAAGAAAGCTTAAAATCGACGGCCTAATCAGTTTTTCAAAACTTTTTCAAAACGCGCGCACATTTTTCTGCATTTTAGTTTAGTTTGCATTTACAGTAGCCTGAACACGGGGCCGTGTTCACTGAACACGGGGCCATGTTGCATATTTTCAGTTAAACACCTCAACGAGACCAGTAACTTTTATTAAAACGCCCAGATACAGACCCTGAACACGGGGCCGTGTCCACCAAATACGGGGCCGTGTTCAGCCTCTGTTTCCATCTTTATTTTTGTTTTCTGGTCCCGAGACTCAGTTGTGGTCTGTTGCGTGATCTCTATGGATCAATACTTAGGAGGCTACAACTACACCTATGAGGAGGATGATTACATAAGAGACTATTGCACTAATTGTGGTAACCCGCACTCGGTACAATGTTGTAACTTATTTCAACCATCCAATTCATACAACTATTATGAGGAGCCCAGGTACGAGCCATCGACTTCATACACATCCTATGAAGACCAAAGGTATGAACCTTCTCCCTCATACTCATATTTTGATGAACCAAGGTATGTACCTTCATACTCATACTTTGAGGAGTCGAGATATGAGCCACCGCTTTCATACTCTTATTATGAGGAACCATGGCGTGAACAACCCACCTCATATGAGTACTATGAAGCACAAAATTACGACCCTTGTCCATCATATACTTACAATGAAGAACAATGGTATGAACCATCTACTTCATATGAGTACTATGAGGAACCAAGGATCGAACAACCGGATTTAAGCTTTGAGGATCCTGATCCTTTCTCTATCACCGAAATAGCCGATAGGATAATAGAAAAACTTAAAACTATCGAGCGATACATAAAAGAATCTCGCGCAAGGGAAGAGGAGTCCCGCGCAAGAGAAGAATTAAATAAAAAAACGATAGTTGAAGAGTTAAAAATGGAAGAACAAATAAGTGAAAAACCGACACATGAGTTAAACAACGAAAAAGGTGAGGACAATAGCGTTAAAATCCAAGAAGAGTCTAATTTTGAAGAAATTAATCTCTTGTCACATTCTTTTGAAAACCATTGTTTAGTACCCACTCATGCTAAGTTTTTAAAAGAGTTAAACACTAATACTAAAATTGAAGAAATGGTAAGTGTTAAGTTAACTAATGATCAAACTTCGCTAATAAAAGACGACCCTTTTGAAATTAACATTACACCGATTCCATGTTTTTTTTTTTCAAAATTCATGTATTAGTAATGCACAATTGATAAAGATCTTTGTGTTAACATAATGCCCAACTACATTTTCGAAAAATTAAGTATTAGTGATTTTTCTCCACTTCAAATACCCATTTTTCTATCTAATCGGAAAATAATAAAATCAATTGGTATAGTTGAGGATGTCTTGGTCCAAACAATTCAAATGGTAATCCCAACAGACTTTGTCATCCTTGATGACGCTCCTCTAGTATTGGGACGACCTTTTGTAAAAACACACGAAGCTTTGAAAAACCGTAAGTACAATAATCTATCCATTCAATTAGGGGCATTCAAAAGATGTGTCGATCTTGAACGATCAATGAAATATCCAATCGGCAATGACGGGCCCCTAATTGAAGATGAGCCAGAACCACCCGATAAGGAGGGTCTAGCCAAGGACCCTTATAAACGTGGCGCACCATGGAGGCATTCCGCGGAACTATCCTTAGTTTAATTTAGATTAACTTTTATATTTTCTAGTTTAGTTTTAATTTTCAGGAATAAAACACACTCGGGATGGTGAAGGATACTAAGGGAAGCTTGAACCCACACCCCATGCATAAAAACAGAGCCTCCCGACAATTTTTCTTCATTACAGCAAGTTTAGCACGGGGCCGTGCTCTCCCAATACGCCCCGTGCCCAAGGTTCTGCAGAAAATGCCCAGTTCAGGTAACTGGACACGGGGCCACGCTCACTGAACACGCCCCCGTGCCCAGCCTTCTGTTTATTTTTGGTACTGGCAGTCTGGACACGGGGCCGTGCTCAGCCAACACCACCCCGTGTTCAGCTACCCAGTACCATAAAATCTTGTTTTTAACCCACTTTTACACATTTTAATCAACCGAAAAACTTATTTTTGGGACACATTGAGGACAATGTGTAATTTAAGTGTGGGGGGATGCTAAAACTTTGAATCTTGCAAGTCCTAATTAACAAGCCTTACACAAAACTCTATTGGAACCGCTAATCACCCCAAATTTTTTCAAAAATTTTCATTTTCTTTTTACTTGTCTAAGTTTAAGTTGGGAATTTCATGTTCTAACAAAGTTATATTTTTACAAATTTACAACCGATATCGTCGTGATAAAAAGAACCAACATAAGAAAATTATGAAACGACATGACAAACTTAGTTAAAATTTGATTATATATACTTGATCACATAAAAAGCCCTTTCCCACAAAAGTGAGTTTTGAGCCTTTAACGAGCATACAAATATATATCTTTACACTAAATGCTCATTTTTCGTTTCTTGTGTGAATAGCCGCTTGGTTCGTACGACTCTAGAACTTGCCACAACAATGCATTCCCGGTCCTTACCAACTTAAACCCGAGTAAGTAAATGATGGAGGCATTAGGACTAACCCTTTTTCTTTCTACACCATTATTTTTCATTTTTTTCCACCTACCCAAAATCCCCCTAGTTAACCCCTTTGAGCCTAAACCTTTTCATTTCTTAACCCAAAACCATCTCCCTTTTTACCTGTCACACCCCAACCGATGGCAGAATCATCGGGGCATGGCACTGAGCGAAACAGATTGTCCAGAAGTTTCCACAACAACTATCATTACTATTTAGTTTAAATAATACGTCCCATACCATATCCTAAATACTAAAACAAGTTATTACAGACAAACATCTAGTCAAATATACTGTTCCGACAACTCAGATTTAAATAAAAGTATAAATATTGTTCAATTGCTTCTAGAGACTCGATCTGCAAGATCTACAGACAACTATGCTCTAGACGCTTATTCCTAGCTCGCCTTCCTAGCATATAAGCATCCTATTTGCCTATCACATATGTTAAAATAAAGTCAATACATGTAATGTAAAGGTGAGCATACAAGTTTGATATAGCATATAGAGTTCGAAATAGTTTACGCATAACCAGCACGTACACAGAGGAAAACGAAGCATGTTAATTATCGACATGGATCTATCGATACCAATGACCGCGGGTTGACTGTCCGAGACAGTTCGCAATACATGATTACCACCGTAATCCATGCAAGTAATTGTCCTTAACAACCCCCGTGTGAACGGGTGCTGAGTCCAAACTATAGTACTATGTCGTTAAGGCAGGTAGACAGCATTCCACGTATAAACATAACAACAAGCATTCATTTAGTCACATAATACATGCAGAACGGTTAGCGTTTAAATAATTGAGTAGTGTGTTTGATTGTGATTTTTGATAAGTAACGTATGTAACACCCAAAAGTGCTAAAGCAAAAAGGGTTCGAGTATACTCACAGCGATTGATTGTTGGATTGAAGGGAGCGCTTGAGGGTAGGGTTAACCTGAGTAGTTTGATAGCATAACGATGAGTAACATTTTAAGCGTTATAGGTCAGTGATGTTGGGTCGAACAGCCTGGTATCGATCGAACTGTTGGTTCGATCGAGCGGGTTGTTCGTTCGGTTAGACAGTCCGTTCGGACAGCCTGTTCGATCGGCCGGTAGGCTCGATCGGTTGGACTGTTCGAGTGGATTGTTTCTTCCTTTGAGTAGGATGTGTTTGTGTATGATGGCTTGTCCTTTTGAAGTTTTCGTTGTAGTATTTGAGAACATTGAAGTGTTCTTACCTTTCAGGTCGATCGATCGAACGGGCTATTCGATCGGTCGGCTTAACTGATCGGTTAGACACTTCAGTAGTAGTTCTCAGCAGGATGTCACCTGATCGAACAGTATGTTCGATCGGGTGGCACTCTAATACGTCGGACGAGTTGCAAAATCGATTAAGGGGTGAAGCACAGTATCTCATGATCCGATGAGTAATGTTATCGAATAGCTCGTTCGATCGAACATCACCTCGTTCAATACTATACATCATTAATTTGTCAAAGTGTGGGGCCATGTGCTAGCCGATCGGCTGGCCTGGTCGATCGGCTGACATGTCTGATCGGTTGGGTTGTTCGTTCGAACATCCTGTTCGATCGGTCAGCATTCTGAGCTGGTTGGCCTGTTCATCTAACACTTGGTTGTTCTGATTGTTTGACACTATATCGAGGTATTTTGACAACGTGATCAACCATGGGACCTTCGTCCTTACTTGTTTCCCCTACTCGGACAGGAATCACCCAAGTCCGGCAGGTGAACGGTTCGGAACGGCAGTTTAACGTTTAACCCGGAATCGGTGAACCTCGTAGATAGAATCCGAATCTTGAACCACTTAACCATTAGAATGATTGGTGAGTTGGCTCAAGCTTCGTTTCTACCGGTTTGAAGGCATTGAGTGTAAAGGAGTTGAAAGAAAGTTGGAAAATCCATCTTCCAATACTTCACACTATGTAAATATTCAGATCTGTGATAGATCTTAGTTTGTTTATGTGGAAATCGGCTAGGTCCAAGTGATTCTTGGTGGATGGAGGCCAAAACATGAAGTTCTTAGAGAACACCATGATGACATCATCCTAGAATGCTTAGATCTTGGTGATTTCACGGTTAGAAATCAAGATTTGAAAGATAGAAAGGTGTAGGAGCATGCATTGATCAAGGAAGTATAAGATTTAGGATGAAAACTTACCGAAATCGGAAGAAATCTGAGAAAAGAAGGGGAGCACGAGCTGGTCGGTCAGAGGGTTTCCAAAAGTGGAAAGAATGACAATGACTGGCCTATTTATAGGCTTCCCAAAGAGGAAAGGGTTGGCCTATCGGCCATGCATCCCGATCGGACAGCCTGCTCGATCGGACAGTCTGTCCGATCGGCTCGGCTGTTCGATCGGCTAGGAGCCTGATCGATCCACAGCCTGTTTCGAGTGTTCGGCGCAATGATTTCTTGATATTTTGATTTCGATTGAAGACGATACGAGTACGATAGAGTTTCCTATTCAAATTACTTTTAGTCCCAACCGCTATATCTACATACAAGCATCTACATTCCATATTCGATTTCGATTTCGACTGAGTTCGATTGAGTTTCGAGTTTCGATTCGATTGATCACCACACATAACATAAAGTAAGCACGCACAGGTAACACATAAGGCACACACACACGTAATATAACACCAAATTCGCATAATTCGAGTTTCGAGTTCAATTGATGATTCGATTAGCTTGATTATTGATTGATTAACTTTATCGCATTGTTACTTCCTACTATTCACAGTCGTAAATCGTTTTGCATCGATTAGACATTTGACTACCTCGATTTCTCTGATTGACAAAACTTACTCCACATAATACAAAACATAAAATAGACTATTTACAGTCAAAGAAGTCAAACTTGACTTGGACTTTGACATTCGAAAACACGGGGTGTTACAGCCTCCCCTTGTTTAGGGAATTTCGTCCCGAAATTAGGCTCGAAGCTGCACAGCACCGTGAATGCTTTTACCAATTTCTCGCTTCAGATCTTCATTTAAACAACTGCGGGTACTTAGCCTTCATGTCGCTTTCGAGTTCCCAAGTGAACTCTGCGCCTCATTTTCCTTCCCATCGGACTTTCACGATAGGCATGCGTGAGCGTCTGAGTTGCTTGGTTTGGCGATCCATGATTTCGATAGGCTTTTCCACGAAATGCAGCGTTTCGTTGATTTGAAGGTCGTTGAGAGGTACAATCAGATCATGATCAGCTAGGCATTTTCGGAGGTTTGACACATGGAAGTCGGGTGGACGTTACTAAGTTCCTCCGGTAGTTCGAGTCTGTAGGCGACTTTTCCGATTCTTTCCAGAATCTTAAAAGGTCCAACATATCGAGGCGCTAGTTTCCCTTTCTTGCCGAATCTGACCACACCCTTCCAAGGTGATACCTTTAGGAGTACGTAGTCGCCAACATCAAATTCAAGGGGCTTGCGTCTTCTATCGGCGTAACTTTTCTGTCTATCCCTGGCTTTCAACAAGTTGTCTCGAATCTGGAGGATTTTGTCAGTCGTTTCTTGTAGTAACTCGGGACCGGTTAATTGCGAGTGACCGATTTCGTGCCACATAATAGGCGAACGACATTTTCTTCCATATAAGGCCTCGAATGGTGCCATTTGTATGTTGGCATGATAGCTGTTGTTGTACGAGAATTCGACTAACGGTAGGTATTTGTTCCAACTACCACCGAAGTCTATGACACACGCACGAAGCATGTCTTTAAGAGTACGGATCGTTCTTTCAGTATGTCCGTCGGTTTGAGGATGGAATGCGGTACTTAGGTTAAGCGTTGTTCCAAGAGCTGCTTGAAACGTTTCCCACAATCGCGAAGTAAACCGAGCATCACGGTCTGAAATGATGTCACGAGGCGTACCATGATTACAAATGATCTCGTCGGTGTAGATTCGGGCTAGTCGTTCTACCTTGTAGTCTTCCCGTATTGGCAAAAAGTGGGCTGCTTTGGTCAGACGATCAACTATAACCTAAATGCTGTCGTGACCTGATGGCGTGGGCGGAAGTTTGGTTATGAAATCCATAGCTATACTCTCCCACTTCCATATTGGGATCGGAGGTTGTTCGAGTAAGCCAGAAGGTCGTTGATGTTCAGCCTTAACTCTCGCACAAGTCAGGCAACTTCCAACATAGAGGGCGATATCCCGTTTCATGCCAGGCCACCAGTACTTGTAACGAAGGTCCTGGTACATTTTGTCGGCACCGAGATGAATAGAATATCGGGATTTGTGGGCTTCGTCCATTATAATCTTTCGCAAATCGGTCCGCTTAGGGATCCAAATTCAATCCAGATAATAGAAAATCCCATTTGCCTTGCTTACAAGCTGAGCTCCATCGTGATAGATCCTCTCTTTCTTCAAAGTGCGTTCATTAAAACAAGCATGCTGGGCTTCGCGGATGAGGGCTTCGAGATTATGCTGGGCTTGGGTATTGCGGATACTGAGCAAATAACTCCGTCTGCTGAGCGCGTCGTCAACAACATTTGCCTTGCCTGGGCGATAACAAATCTTATAGTCATAATCGTTAAGGATATATACCCATCGGCGTTGACGCATGTTAAGTTCTTTCTGATTGAAGATGTGTTGTAAACTCCTATGATCGGTGAAGATCGTACACTTGGTACCATACTGGTAGTGTCGCCAAATCTTCAATGCAAAAACAACTGCGCCTAGCTCGAGATCATGGGTTGTATAGTTCTTCTCGTGGATTTTGAGCTGACGAGATGCGTAAGCTATAACCTTGTCCCGTTGCATGAGAACACAGCCAAGACCAAGGTTGGAAGCATCACAATAGACAATGAAATCGTTGTTTCTGTCGGGCAATGTGAGAATAGGAGTATTGCAAAGCATATGCTTGAGGGTTTGAAAAGCAGACTCTTGTTCGGTTCCCCAAACAAAAGACTTGTCTTTATGGGTAAGAGCGGTAAGCGGCACAACGATCTTAGAGAATCCCTCGATAAATCGTCGGGAATAGCCCGCTAGTCCGAGAAAAGAACGAACTTCAGACGGGTTCTTAGGCGTAATCCAACTCTTAACTGCTTCAATCTTCGCGGGATCGACATGAATATCTTGACTATTAACGATGTGACCCAGAAACTGAACCACCTCCAGCCAAAATTCACACTTGGAGAACTTGGCATAGAGTTGATTCCCCTGGAGTAGCTCGAGAACCAAACGTAGATGCTGCGCATGTTCGGCTTTCGTTTTGGAGTAGATCAAGACATCGTCGATGAACACGATGACGAAACGGTCTAGAAATGGCTTACACACGCGATTCTTTAGATCTATGAAAACCACGGGTGCGTTGGTTAAACCAAAAGGCATAACAACAAATTCATAATGGCCGTATCGAGTACGAAAAGCGGTTTTGGGGATGTCTTCCTCTTGAATGCGCAATTGATGATAGCCTGAACGTAGATCAACCTTCAAGAAACACTTGGCACCTTGCAGCTGATCAAATAAGTCAACGATTCGAGGCAAAGGGTAACGGTTCTTGATGGTTAACTTATTCAACTCCCGATAGTCGATGCACATCCTGAACGACCCATCCTTCTTTTTAACGAAGAGGACTGGCGTGCCCCAAGGAGAGATGCTCGGGCGAATAAAGCCTTTTTCAAGCAATTCCTGGAGTTGGTTAGAGAGTTCCCACACTTCGGATGGCGCGAGTCGATAAGGGGCTTTGGCTACAGGGTTAGCTCCAGGAATAAGGTCGATACGAAAGTCGATATCACGACTTGGCGGTAGTCCGGGAAGATCGTCAGGGAATACCTGTGGAAATTCACGAACCACTGGAACGTCTTTGACTTCGGCCTTCCTTTTCTTTTCCTTCTCCGCTACTACAATGTTAGCTAAGAAAGCTCTATATTCCTTGCGGAGATACTTGCTAGCTTGGACACACGACATGAGCTTGAGACCTTTCGAAACAGTTTCACCATACACACATAATAAATCACCATTTGCGAGCGAGAATCGAATCATCTTGTCGAAGCACACAACTTCAGCATGGTTTTCGCGTAGAAAGTCCATGCCTACTATGAGGTCAAAACTTCCGAATTGCATAGGAATAAGGTCGATTGGGAAGATGTGATTGTTAAGCTCGAGAGTACAATCACGAAGAACAGAATTTACGGCGACAGTTCTTCCAGTAGAGACTTCAACTTCGAATGACGAGGGGAGATAAGAACACTTACGACGAAGGAGCTTCTCGAATTCAAATGACACAAAGATGTTATCGGCTCCAGTATCAAACAAACACGATGCATAAATACCATTCACAAGGAACGTACCATTAACCACGTTGTTGTCAGCCTGGGCTTGACGAGCGTTGATGTTGAAGGTTCTGGCACGGGCTGCTTGTTGCTGCTGCTGAGGCTGCTGCTGCTGCTATTGAGGCTCTTGTTTCACAACCCTGTTCGGGCACATGTTTGCAAAATGGTTAGGATCACCACATGCAAAACAGACTCGAGCATTGATCGCGGGTGCTTGAGCTGCGGGTTGGCCTTGAGGGGCTGGGAGTAGAGCTTGATGAGCGGCGGCAGGAGCTGCGGTGTTTCGGGGACCATAGCGACAGTTAGCAGTGAAATGACCGTAGAGGTTGCAGTGAGCGCAGAAACGACAGGCGATTCCCACCGGATGATGATATGAGCATTTTGGGCAGAGCGGGTGGGGACCTGTGTATGCACGCTTTGCTCGCGGTGCATTGGTCGCTGGAGCTGGTCGGTGATGAGACTGCTGCTGAGCCTGTACGGCTTGCAGAGGGGCAGCAGTTGTTGTGACAACACAGTTCTTGCTGGTGCTGCTGCTGTGCTTCTTCTTTCGGCGTGATGACTTAGATGGCTGCGCAGTGGAGTCGGCGGTCGGTGCAGTAGTAGCTTGATGCAGAGACTTGGATGGCTTATCCCAGAAACCAGACTTTACCCGCTTGTCATTGATCTCGGCGGCAAGCAAGTAAGTCTCCTCGATTGATGACGTCTTGGCGGCGTGAACAAAGTCGGCAACACAATCAGGTAGAGCTCGAATGTACTTCTTGATGGCCATGTCTGGCGTCTTGACTTGATCGGGTCATATAATGCTAAGCTGCTTGAAGCAAGCAGTTAAAGCAGCGTTATCTCCGTCCTTCTGCTTGATGTTCCCAAATTCGTCCTCCAGCTTTTAGCGTTCATGGGGAGGGCAGAATTCATCCATCATGATGGCCTTTAGCTCTTCCCAAGTCAGCTCATACGCAGCATCATTCCCACGTTTGTTTCGTTCGGCCGTCCACCAGTCTAGAGCTCGGGACTGGAAAACACCGATTGCATTCAGGGGACGGAGATTTTCAGGACAGCCGCTTTCGCGCAGAGTGACTTTAACCGAATCAAACCATTGAAACATGGCGGTAGGGCCATCTTCTCCAGTAAACTCTTTTGGTCCGCATGCCTTGAATTGTTTGAAGCTGAAAACAGTCTTGTTAGCATCATTAGGAGCATCGATTCGCGACTCCTCAGACGATTTGCTGACGTTTTCATACACCTCGCTTACAGCTTTTGCCACTTGCTTGGCGATGATAGCAGCGAGACGCTTGTCTCCCTTTTCTTGGCGAGTAATAGGGGTTCGGTGTCCAGATGACGACATGGTCTGCAACAGACATCGTCGTAGGTCTCAGACACAACAAATCGGATCTCACCTCACACGTCTACTACTACTTACTAAAGCTCAGGAACACGATAAAGCATAAATCACATAAAAAACGTAGGCACATAACCACAGATTCACGTAGTCACAGAAGCACATAAGCACGTAGGCACAGAAACACAGAAGCACAGAATCACAGAAACATAGAAGCACATACGCATTCAGTCACAGAGGCTGTCAGAATACAGAAACCTATCATTCAAAGCTCGCGTGTCGTTCATTTAGTATATCGAGTAGTATCGTTTAGTCGTATAGCGTGTCGAGTAGCATAGTATAATCGTAGCATAATATTGCCTAAAATTGCAGCGACTTGTTAGCGTACTGAGATAGAAGGGCAATGCGAGTCATGTGTGTTGATCGAAGTGATAGCAAAAATCGAATAAATACCAAAATTAAACACATAAAAAGATAATCACACATAAAGCACATAAAATCGGCGAATTATCAGAGTCGGCAGTTGCGGGCTCAGAATCAAAACACATAAAATCGAGAAATAGATTGTCTGCGGCTACTAGACATCGACTACCCAAAGCGATTTGACTATTCACAATGGACTTGTCGTCACATTTCGACTTTCAGGTTCGTGTTGTTGCCTCGATTCTTGGGCATTCAGCGCGTATTCCCTAGGTCGTATTTTGTGAGTTCAGGTCGTTGGAGTCCGTCGAGGCTTTGGTGAGATAAATAAAATTCCGGAACAAGTTGTCAAGGTTAGGGTTTCACCCCTGGCTTAGCAACTTCTTCCTTGTTTTAGTAAAATTGAGGAGATTATTCATCAAAATATGGATTTCACTCCTGATTTGGTATAATTCTCCTCGTTTGTCATTGAAAATCATGAGGAAATCATTGATAAATTGATAAAATCAGCACTGATCAGACAATTTAGTCGAGAGTTTGCGGCTTTCACACCTAATCTCGACTAAATCGCTTGACTCCGTTTGAAAATTCGAGTGCAGTGATAGCGAAGAGTATTAGAATATAGCACATAAGCTTTGTCTGTTGGTTCCTAACTATAGTCTAGGTCTCTAAGACAGCGACCCGGACTAGGTCGTGTCTAGCCTAATTCCTTATAGCTATGGCTCTGATACCAATCTGTCACACCCCAACCGATGGCGAAATCATCGGGGCATGGCACTGAGCGAAACAGATTGTCCAGAAGTTTCCACAACAACTATCATTACTATTTAGTTTAAATAATACGTCCTATACCGTATCCTAAATAATAAAACAAGTTGTTACAGACAAACATCTAGTCAAATATACTGGGGTAAATTACATTTTTCGTCCTTTATGTTTGTACTGGATTGCAACGGATAACCTTTAACTTTAATAATTACAGTCACAATCCTTTATTTGCAAAACTCGTTACACTTTACGTCCTTTAGCACTAACATGGTTAAATTTTTTTGTTAAGTTTATTCACTTAAGGGTATTATGGTAAATTCATATTTTTATTTAAGTGTTTAATAAATAAAACAAAAAAAATGCATATAAACATCATCTTCCCCAATTTTCTAACCCTAAAACCCTAACCACCACATCTTATCACCACAACCACATCATCCCACCGCCACCACCACCTCACCCTGCCCCCAACCTCTGTAACTCCACCCACTCTCCAACCTCTATACCTTCAGAATTCATAATCTCTGATGCGCATTATGGTAGTTTCTCCAAATTCCCCAAATTGCAGCGACTTTTTCCTTAAACCCACAGTCGAATCCTCTCGTCAATCACCATCATCTTCTTCGCTGGAATCTTTTCTAGGTTTCATGAACACTTGTTTCTGTTAATACTTATTATCCTCTCATCTGCTAATTGTTTGAATTTCATGTAAGTGATTGTTAATCAAATTGGTAGACCTAATTTTAATCTACCTACTACTTTTAATATGATAATACTAGCTTCTAGTTTTGAGGTGAACTGTTTTTCGTTGTCTTGTATCCGATTTTGTTTAATATTACTGATTACTCAGCTAATAGTGGTTAATTACAGTTACAATAGGTCTATATTTTGATATGCATGGCCATTTGGTCTCAATGGGCTCAGCAAAATAGAATTAAAATTCATTTCAGTCGTTTAGAATTCAGAACTCAGATTCCATGGTAAATCATTATTCCGATTTCGATTTGGATTTCCTTGTAGCGACATTTAGATTTACAAACAACTGAAATCATTATTTTCGATTTCGAGACATAGAAAAAGACCCAAAACAAGACGTAATTCGATTGAAAACCTAGGTTTGACGGAACCGATTCATTCTTTCGACATGAGCGGATGTTCATATATCATTGAATCTGTTGTTTGTTCGATGCCACGAGTGGTAAAAGTGTAAACTGCCATAATCTGCATCGAAGATTATGAATTCAACAACAGAGCAGAAGGTATAGAGGTTGGAGAGGGGGGGGTGGGGGGGGGGGTTTGTTGAGGTTGGGGATTTTAGGGTTAGGAAATTGGGGAAGATGATGTTTATATGCATTTTTTTTGTTTTATTTATTAAATATTTAAATAAAAGTATGAATTTACCATAATACCCTTAAGTGAATAAACTTAACAAAAAAATTTAACTAGGTTAGTGCTAAAGGACGTACAGTGTAACAGGTTTGCAAATAAAGGATTGTGACTGTAATTATTGAAGTTAAAGGTTATCCGTTGCAATCCGGTACAAACATAAAGGACGAAAAGTGTAATTTATCCAATATACTGTTTCGACAACTCAGATTTAAATAAAAGTATAAATATTGTTCAATTGCTTCTAGAGACTCGATCTGCAAGATCTACAGACAACTATGCTCTAGACGCTTATTCCTAGCTCGCATTCCTAGCAGAGAAGCATCCTATTTCCCTGTCATATACGTTAAAATAAAGTCAATACATGAAATGTAAAGGTGAGCATACAAGTTTGAAATAGCATATAGAGTTCGAAATAGTTTACGCATAACCAGCACGTACACAGAGGAAAACGAAGCATGTTAATTATCGACATGGATCTATCGATACCAATGACTGTGGGTTGACTGTCCGAGACAGTTCGCAATACATGATTACCACCGTAATCCATGCAAGTAATTGTCCTTAACAACCCCCGTGTAAACGGGTGCTGAGTCCAAACTATAGTACTACGTCGTTAAGGCAGGTAGACAACATTCCACGTGTAAACATAACAACAAGCATTCATTTAGTCACGTAATACATGCAGAACGGTTAGCATTTAAATAATTGAGTAGTGTGTTCGATTGTGATTTTTATTAAGTAACGTATGTAACACCCAAAAGTGCTAAAGCAAAAAGGGTTTGAGTATACTCACAGCGATTGATTAATGGATTGAAGGGAGCGCTTGAGGGTAGGGTTAGCCTGAGTAGTTTGATAGCATAACGATGAGTAACATTTTACGCGTTATAGGTTAGTGATGTTGGGTCGAACAGCCTGGTCGATAGAACTGTAGGTTCGATCGAGCGGGTTGTTCGTTCGGTTAGACAGTCCGTTCGGACAGTCTGTTCGATTGGCCGGTAGGCTCGATCGGTTGGACTGTTCGAGTGGATTGTTTCTTCCTTTGAGTAGGATGTGTTTGTGTATGATGGCATGTCCTTTTGAAGTTTTCGTTGTAGTATTTGAGAACATTGAAGTGTTCTTACCTTTTAGGTCGATCGATCGAACGGGCTGTTCGATTGGTCGGCTTAACCGATCGGTTAGACACTTCAGTAGTAGTTCTCAGCAGGATGTCACCTGATCGAACAGTATGTTCGATCGGGTGGCACTCCAATACGTCGGACGAGTTGCAAAATCGATTAAGGGGTGAAGCATAGTATCTCATGATCCGATGAGTAATGTTATCGAACAGCTCGTTCGATCGAACATCACCTCGTTCAATACTATACATCATGAATTTGTCAAAGTGTGGGGCCATGTGCTAACCGATCAGCTGGCCTGGTCGATCGGCTGACATGTCCGATCGGTTGGGCTGTTCGTTCGAACAGCCTGTTCGATCGGTCAGCATTCTGACCTGGTCGGCCTGTTCGTCTAACACTTGGTTGTTCTGATTGTCTGACGTTATATCGAGGTATTTTGACAACGGGATGAACCATGGGACCTTCGTTCTTACTTGTTTCCCCTGCTCGGACAGGAATCACCCAAGTCCGGCCGGTGAACGGTTCGAAACGGCAGTTTAACGTTTAACCCGGAATCGGTGAACCTCGTAGATAGAATCCGAATCTTGAACCACTTGACCATTAGAATGATTGGTGAGTTGGCTCAAGCTCCGTTTCTACCGGTTTGAAGGCATTTAGTGTAAAGGAGTTGAAAGAAAGTTGGAAAATCCATCTTCCAATCCTTCACACTATGTAAATATTCAGACCTGTGATAGATCTTAGTTTGTTTATGTGGAAATCGGCTAGATCCAAGTGATTCTTGGTGGATGGAGGCCAAAACATAAAGTTCTTAGAGAACACCATGATGACATCATCCTAGAATGCTTAGATCTTGGTGATTTCATGGTTAGAAATCAAGACTTGAAAGATAGAAAGGTGTAGGAGCATGCATTGATCAAGGAAGTATAAGATTTAGGATGAAAACTTACCGAAATCAGAAGAAATC
This sequence comes from Helianthus annuus, assembly GCF_002127325.2. Lineage (NCBI taxonomy): Eukaryota > Viridiplantae > Streptophyta > Magnoliopsida > Asterales > Asteraceae > Helianthus > Helianthus annuus. The sequence goes on along the minus strand of NC_035447.2, from coordinate 48,697,924 downwards.
TGAGAAAAGAAGGGGAGCACGAGCTGGTCGGTCAGAGGGTTTCCAAAAGTGGAAAGAATGACAATGACTGGCCTATTTATAGGCTTCCCAAAGAGGAAAGGGTTGGCAGATCGGACAGCCTGCTCGATCGGATAGTCTGTCCGATCGGCTGGGCTGTTTGATCGGCTAGGAGCCTGATCGATCCACAGCCTGTTTCGAGTGTTTGGCGCAACGATTTCTTGATATTTCGATTTCGATTGAAGACGATACGAGTACGATAGAGTTTCCTATTCAAATTACTTTTAATCCCAGCCGCTATATCTACATACAAGCATCTACATTCCATATTCGATTTCGATTTCGACTGAGTTCGATTGAGTTTCGAGTTTCGATTCGATTGATCACCACACATAACATAAAGTAAGCACGCACAGGTAACACATAAGGCACACACACACATAATATAACACCAAATTCGCATAATTCGAGTTTCGAGTTCGATTGATGATTCGATTAGCTTGATTATTGATTGATTAACTTTATCGCATTGTTACTTCCTACTATTCACAGTCGTAAATCGTTTTGCGTCGATTAAACATTTGACTACCTCGATTTCTCTGATTGACAACACTTACTCCACATAATACAAAACATAAAATAGACTATTTACAGTCAAAGAAGTCAAATTTGACTTGGATTTTGACTTTGACTTTGACTTTGACATTCGAAAACACGGGGTGTTACATTACCCACCTAAACCTTTTTATTTTTAACCCTTTCTTTTAGTAACAACGTTCGGTTTTCTTATGACTTATCACCAAAAATAATAATAATAATAATAATAATAATAATAATAATAATAATAATAATAATAATAATAATAATTTTATTTTGATGAAACCAAACAAACAAACAAGTTCATCAAAAATAACTTTGTTTGAACAATTCATCAAAATAAAATAAAAATGTGAAAAATAAAAAGTCTTTCAAAAACCGACGTTTGTTACGCTTTTCGCCCTTTTACTAACCACTAACCCAACCACCCACCTTTAGCCCAAGCCTAACCCTTCACCCAAAAAGTCCTCTTGATATTTACAAAGGTATATAGTTAAAAAGGAGGAGGATTGATTGCTTGGCAAGCTTATGGTAGAAGTAAGTTCCATGCCGCTCTCGAGTGATTCACTAAAAATACACCTTCGGTCGAGTGTTGAGTGATTCCCCCGTGAGGTATGTGAACTTGTATATAAATGGAATTTTAAAAAGGTATGTTATGCCCTAATAAATAATTTATCTTATGAAACGTTTTTAATAAATCATGACGAATAGGATTGTAAATAAATAAAAATAGAACCTAAATAATCTTGGAATTCCCGACACTCTATGACAAGCCCAAAAACCTTCTCTTCTACCCATTCCATTTGGGAGTGAACAAAGCCACATTATAAAGAGTTTTGCTTGAGGACAAGCAAAGATTCAAGTGTGGGGGTATTTGATGTGCACAAAATGCAACATATAAATTACATCAATTGTGGCTTAAAACTAACCCTTTTTAAGTACTAATGTTGGAAAAAGTGTGCTTTTGTCTTCCTTTTGTATTTTCAGGATTAAATGAGCTCAAAATAACAAAAGAAGCAAAAAGACAGCAAAATCTAACAAAAATACAAGAAAGGAAGCAAAAGTGATATGCCCGACCCCCCCCCCCACAGCATCTTCCCAAGCAAAACAAAGAAGACAGAAGACTGAACACGCCCCGTGCTCAGCGAGCACGGGGCCGTGCCCAAGAAGCAGCAGAAAAGACAAACCCATAGAAGCTTCTACTGCCCACCACGGGGCCGTGCCCAGCGGACACGGGGGCGTGGTCAACTTCCTGCAGGCGCATTTATTGTAATTGTGTATTACAATTAACGAAGAGAGAGAGTGTCAGATGGACACGGAGCCGTGCCCAGCGGGCACGGGGCCGTGCCCGAGCTTCTGTTCAGCCTATAAATAGGAGTGTTTAGATCTCTTGCAAGTCATCCCTTGGCACACCACCTCTCTCACACTTCACCCACCACCATCACAACACCATCATCCACCACCATCATCCATTGTCCATCATAGAGTGTGTGAGTCGTCTCGGGATCCAAGATTGATCGTAAGAGTTCTTGACAATCAAAGGCCATGTTTGCCTAAGTCTCTTACATCACTTGGTGAAGACAAGTGTTTAGTGTAATACTTTTTATTTTTAATCTTTTGCACTTTTTAATTGGTTTTGTATTAATGACTTTAATTACTAGTTTCTTATGTTGAAGGTGATTCTTCCTTATCGTTTGTCCGTGGTGTCTTGGCATTATTTTACTGTCTATATAAAATAATAGATTTTCACCATTCATATCTCCACGGTCTATATGGAGGTATGTTGGCTACCTGGTCGGGGGTTAAAGGAACGGTTTGGTAAGAGTCTTGCCATTGTTCAGAGTATAGATCCTGCAAAGGATCTGGGTCAAATTTAGTAGGACCTCCTTCAATACCCAAAGGTATTGGATGGCGGGGGTCCAAACTCTTTGATCCCCTCATAAGTTAAACTACTATTAAAACTTTAACCCAGCTACTTAAGACTGTATCCCTACTGACTCAGACTACTTAGCTGAGGGTAACATCGCCTTCAAAAGAGGGGCCTACCACATTATGCATTAATAACTTAATTAATTATCTTTCAATAATCTGACCCTTTAGGATTGTATCCTTGCTGACTCAAACTACTGGGTTGAGGGTAACGTCGCCTTCAAAAGAGGGGCCTACTACAATAACTAAGATAATCTCCTAAACAAGTGCAAAAGTGCGAAAATAATCAAAGGTTACACTACACACGAGTCGGATCCAAGTGATTCATCTTGTCAATCTGTTTTTACTTTTATTTTATTTTTCAGCATTTTAGTTAGTTTTATTTTCTTAGTTTAAAAAACCTTTTTCTAACATTTTGATTTGATTAGACATTGAGGATAAACCGGTACTAAAAGCTCTTGTGTCCTTGGACGACCTCGGTATCTTACCAACACTATACTACGTCCACGATGGGTGCACTTGCCCATATGTGTGTTTAGTGTTAGTAAATATCATGTTTTATAAATTTAAAACTTGGCTAAAAAGTGTAAAAAGGGCTTAAATATATACCTAAAATATATAAACACTGACACGCATCAATACATACAATTTCGAAGCACTAATTATTTCACAAAAAACATAAAATATTAAGCACAAGCAGGTAGCAAAAACAGTAACATCAACGTCTAGTAATCTATCATCAAATATGTTCAAAAACTAAGTGCTTCGGCCACACATATAAACGGCCCAAAAAAAGGATCAGCAACATCTACCATCACATATGTTCAATGTAACGACCACACCAAGAAACATACCTTTAAATGTATTCTACCGACCACACCAAAAAAAAATACTACCAAAACATACCATGTACCTTCACCAACTCAGTTATAAAGCAACATGCCTTTACTTTTAACAAATACCATCTGAAAGGAAGAGCCATATACCAACCGTTTGTCTCTAACAAACTCTCTCATACCGGTAACATGGAATCGCGGACAGCCTTGCGAGAACTCCTTACCAATAGCTACATCCCAAGTTCGACCAGCGTTGTCCTTGACGGTCAAATCCATCTTTCGATCCAAGCCATGAGTTTGTGCCTACTTCTTCTTAAGACGCTACAAATCAGAATATAAATGTTAATAATACATACAATTAAAACTGGTTTTCCTACAACTAATGATTTCAACTGGATTCACGAAACATACATTAATGGTATGAAGAATTAAATAATAAAAACTTACATAATGATTGTCAACAACAAAAGTAACCGGTATTGTGTCATCAACACTCTGTTCAACTCCAGCTTCAGCAACCGCATTAGGGACCTCATCATCAGACACTTCAATTAACTCATCACTTGGTTCCTTTTTGATAACACAAAGTTCAGGCGGGTAAGTTAGAAAGGCAGGCTTACAACTAAAAACACTTAAATCAAACGTATGCTTATCAAGCATTTCAAAAACCAACAAATGATCATCCGTTATCGACATCTCCTCCTTGATTCGACTCCAACCTTTGGTAATATAAATCTCATGGTCTATAATTTCCATCCGAACAACCCATTTACGATTTCCAGCAGAACGAACCAAAACCGGATCTGAAGGACAGGTATTCAGCATCGAGTGATGAACAAACAACCTGTTCACATACTACACAAAGAAGCAAACAATATCAGGATCGATGGTATACGCGAAATACAAAAAAATGTATGAATGCAAGGATAAAAAAATTCAAAAATGTATATGTTCAAGTACCATGCAGTCGTCTCGGTCTTTAAAATCATTTTTAGGTTTGTAGTAGAAGTAGTTAGATGGCGCTAGAGAAATGTCTTGATAAAAGTGGAATAGCCGGAACGAAGATAAAGCTTCTTCATACTGACAAATAACCCATGAATCATCTGGTAATTTCAATGACGTGACGACATCAAACCAGCCATTGTAAAAGAAATAGTCGCCTGCAAGGTTGAACACTTTGACTTGAAAGGTCCTCCCATCGAGGGTCCTGATGATTGCATTCTTCTTAGGATAACCAAACTTCTTAATCCAGTCACCATAACCAGCAGGAAGTTTCTGTAAAATGATAATGCAAACTCGTTAATGGCAATTATAATATGGGTGAATCTATGAATGCTTTTAATGACTATACTAACCAACGATTTTTTGTCGCTCTTCCACACACGGGCAGCAAATCCGTACACCATCTCGCCTACAAAAGTTGTATGGTAATTGATAAAATAAAATTTAATTATTAAAAGATAACAATCCATATGAATATACTTTTCAAATAAGATTCCAACTGTAAACAAAAAACAACATAATTCGAGGTTTAATTGTCAACAATAACTTCAAACAGGGGCTGTGTTAATCAAAACTTGTATCAAAAAACATTAAATCAAACCAAACGATTTTTTGTGAAAACGATGCCAAACAGACAACATAAATTGAATATTTAACTAAAATTTAATCACTAAATTAATATTTAACCCTAATATCGTCAATTAACAACATTGCCATGCATCATAAAACATTTAAAAGTTACCAGCTCAAATAAGAGGATTGTCACGACCCCCGACCCACCCTGGACAGAATCGGGAGCCGCGAACAGCCAAGTGGTACCGGTGATTATTTTTGAAAAACATTGCAGCGGAAATTTCATCAGGACCGTGAGTTAGGAAAAATATCAGAGTTTAGAAATACCGGATTTTTATTTATTAAATAGATGGGATAAAACCCATGTTTTACAAAGGTAGCTTTTAATATGGGATATACCCGATAATGAAAATTCTTAATTTAATTTAATTGATAAAATGAGCCACTTCTGTAAGTCTTGTCGGTGCCGTATCCAACTCTTACTCCAATCTACTGTAATTATCTGAAACGCGTTTTAAAAAGGTTTTGTCAGCGGGAAATACTGAGTGAGTTCATTCAGGTTTATATAAAAATATATTTGTTATAATTCACAGTATTAAGAGCGATTACAATGTTTCCATATCAACCAACTATCCACAGTATTTGTCACTCGACCGGATCTGTGACTGTGGTCATATCACTGTTGGGTCCGTTCACCCACAAGTGAGGTAAATCACTATTTAGGTCCGACTACCTAATAGTGTATATCATGATTTAGGCTCGCTCACCTAAAAATGATACAAACAATAGTAATGTGCACAATACCCCACATACTGGCTATAATTTGGTGATTACAAAGACTTAATCCCTGTAATTACAACTTTTGGAAAATACTTTGGAGTATTGTAAAACAGTTGATAAAAAGAGAATGACTCACAGTATAAGCATGCAGTATTGATTTAACAAGCTTCCTGAGTTAATTCTTCTGATAATTAGCATCTACTTTGATTGTAAGTGTATGGGGTAGAGTTTTAGTCTACTCGTAGGACTGATAACCTAATTTAAGCGATAATGCACACGAAACTAGGTAAATAACTAATACAGCATTTACGATAAACTCACGAGATTAATACCTTCACAACGAATGAAAAAGTGCAATATTTAAACATCCAGCGGATTCACAACGAATGACAGAATATAGCCCGAATTCGGGTGACACTCAAACATCCTGTCGGAATCACGACGAATGACAAAGTATAAACCCAATTTGAGCAGCACTTAAACATTCATCGGATAGTTTCAATCGACCGGATATTGAATCGTAGCAGCGATCGAGTTATTACCCTGTTATCGCGGCAGAATTTCGAGATTATGTGGGTTTTTGTAGTATTTGGACGATATCTCGTTGCCTGAATCGAATTTGCTCATCGAACCAACGCCCAAATTCAAGTGCCAAACTCCTTTATTTATACTGGAAAAACGGCGCGCTCGCGTGTCACGAGAGGCTCTCGCGTAGCGCGAGAGGTCACTTTTAATATAGGGTAGCCAAGCGTCTCAGTAGCTTGGGTGAGTCGACGGTTCGTTAAAATTCAATTTCTATCGAAAACTGTTTGGATAATACTAACTAGGAAATACCCCCCGTGAGTTTTAGGGGCCCTGATCCTGATTCCGATTGTTCTGAAAATTTTAGGGGTCATGCAGTATCACTTGGGGGTCTTAATAAGGGTTTCCTATTGGACAAAATATAATAAGAAATAATAGTTTTGGTGAGAGTTGTTACATCCTCCCCACCTTAATAAAAATCTCGTCCTCGAGATTTGGACTATGATATCTTTTTGGGGTTACGTTACCTCTTTTAATATATCATGGTTTCTGGGATGGAATCAAAAGATCAATTTCATAGGATAGTTGGAATTCAAATGGTTCTAAAACTTTAGTTTCAGGAATTGACGTTTGACCAAATAGGATAAAATAATAATATTAACAAGTTTGGCCAAGTCTCATGAATCAAAAAGATATTTGATAGGCATGAATTTTGAAATAAATTCACTTTTATAGAAACAATAGAATTCAATATCAGAAAAGAACTTACTTTTATCAATTGAGGGAGATTCTGAATTGCTAAATCTATTTTGTGAATGGAAGTATGAAAAATGATTTGTCAACGATTAACCCAAAAATCAATATCGCTTACTTAAATGGTAAGGATACACTGGACAATACAATAGAATTTAGTGTATCATGGTCTGAATACATAACTGTATCAAGACTATTAAAAAGGATGAATCAATTGAATGAAGTATGAAGAGGGTTTATTATTAGTACGGCTACAAATTTATACAGATACTGTAAAGTGCTGTAAGAATTCAATAATTATGGTGACCGAATAAATTCACCGTTTTCGAAATTTAACTAAGAGTTTCAAGGAAGCGAATCGGAATTTTTCAAAAGATGAGGTGTTCAAATGAACTGATATTGTTTCCAAGGTGATTAGGTTCAAGCCAAAAGATACATGATCAATGAATGTTTACAAGTTTGTAAATGATTTCTAGAAACAATAGAATTTACTGTCAACAGAAAATTCGCTTTGATTGTCAACTGATGAAGATTCAGAATCAACAAGTTTGAATAAAATAGAAGTACGAAAATGATTTGTCAACTATCGTGTTATGGTATAAGAAAATCAATGTGTGAATATTTATTGAATAGCAAGGATACACCGATATACAACAGAGTTTAGTGTATCATTGTCTTAACACATAGTTGTATTAAGACTATTTTCAAGGATGAAAGACATACGTGGTTTTGAATAATTCGTATGATAATGATTAGCGCAAGCTACAAGTTTATACCGATACCGCAAGGCGTCGTAATGATTGAAATGATTCAATAATTGCGGTGACTGAACAATTTTCACCGTTTTTATAATCAACTGAAAGCTTTTTGAAATAAAATTTTGGATATTCCTTTCGAATAAGATTTTCAATTGATGATGATAATACCAAATGAATATCATAAAATTTTCGATTAATGATGAAAGAAACTTTAGAGGTACACAAGAATATGATACAATTTTATGTGCTTTTATCTTAATACATAATTGTATTAAGATTGTTTAAGATAATGAACCAACAGAAAATAAATATATAAATTCGTATATCAGATGTGAAAATGAGATTAGCTCAAGTTTCAAATTAAAGAAAATGCCACCACAAGGTGTCGTAGTGATCGAAATAATAATAGCGGTGACCAGACGAGTTCACTGAGTTTGAAATGAAAGTTTAACGAAGTAAATCCGAATATTTCTAGTAGGATTTCCTGATTGAAAATGAAATAATTGAATAATGTTTTTCGATCAAAGATGATAAAGCAATAAAGATTACGAAATGCTCGATGGATGATGTAATAATTATTAAGAGATACACTGAAATATGATATGAATTTGTGTATCATTATCTTAACACACGATTGTGTTAAGATTGCTTTTGATAGGATAAACCAACAAAGCGGATTCAGTACAAATTAAATCCGTATATAATGTGTGCAAACGAAAAGTATAAATAGTTCCGCATGAAACGACTGATAGTAATTTAGCATAAGTTGCAAGTTTATACCAACACCACAAGGTGTTGTAGTGATTGAAACAAAGCAATAATAGAAGTGATCGAACAAGTATCACCGTGTTTTGAAATTAAGCGAAGGGTTCTTAAAATAAATCTGAATATTTGTTTCAAGTATTTTTCATAGGATCTACAACTGAAAATGGAACGAATAAACAGTATTGTTAAGCGAAGAGGAAAGGCAATGAATATCACGAAATGTTCGCTCAATGGTGAAAGAACCGTTAAGAGGTACACCGGAATATTTAACACGAACTGTGGTACCATTATCTTAACACATAATTGCATTAAGATTGATAATACATAGATCGAACAAGCGGATTTAATATCAATACACAATAATTAATTAAATAATTAAACCCGAACATGGTGCGAACAACGACATTAGCGCAAGCTTCAAACTTGTGAAAACGTCACCACAAGGTGTCCGTGATCAAAGAATCAATTTAATGAAGTCGAAGACCAAGCAAGCATGTTATGATTCAAAACAAATGAAGTGCTTGTTGGTACTATTTTGAATATGATAGCTGCAATCCATCATATGGGACCTTTGAATTGAATACGTAATGCGAGCAAGTTCAAACAGTTTGAACTTGGTGTAAACAAAACGAGTCCAAGAAAGTTCTGACATGGTCACAACAAAAACCATGTATACTATAAAAAGGAAATCGAGTTTTTCAGGAAATTCATCGATTCATTATTAAAGAATTATCGTTTTGCAAAAATGCGGTTTATAATGCGAAGATCAAGTATAGCAAAACGAGATTTGAGCTTTTAATAAAACAACAAATTGGAATAAAGTCCTCCTATGGTCTCCATAACTCAAACGAACCACATGCGCAACAAACAGCGCATGTGTAACGTGTGGATTTTACCAGGAAATGAAATAGATCAATATTCGCTACTATGAAAGAAATCATTAGGGGAAGTAGAAACGCGAAAGTCAACTCATTATATGCAGAAGTCAAGATTTCAAACGAAAGAAATATAAGAACTTTACCTGGAATTCTGTCTGATAACCGGTGTTAAGTGATATTACTAGAGAATGTCGAATAAAACAAAATATGGAATTATAAAGGTATATGACTCTTTTTTGCAGTGCCAATAATTATGACTCTGATTAGACTGTGCACCGATTGTTGTGAAATCTGGTTCTATCATATCTCAGCAAGATTCAGGTCATTTGTAGGATCACATGGCCAAGTGCTGCTTTTTGATTAGTAGTTCTTCCACTGACGGGATTTGCTTTGGTGTCGTTATGCCCAATTATATTTTTCCAAAGGTCTTGCCTCGAAAGTCGTGTGTGATATACTTCGACGTCTATGGACGTAAAATTTTAAGTTCATGTGTTTTCTTTGTGCACTAGCACAACTTTACATGTTTCTTACTTGCGGTAATAATTTATGGTAACGCATTGGAAATTCTTATACTTTTGATGGTGTCCCAACTTAATGGATTTCCAGTATTATTTGTCGTACGAGTTACGAGGTAGATGATCAAATGGAAGAATGTTTGACATCGAAATTATAGATATATGCAAGAGATTTCAGATAAAGAAATCTAGATTTTATTATTGACACATATGCTTGTGCTTTATTCTTAATTGACTTTTGGAATTCCTTATAGATATACATATCTATATAATTATATATTTCACATGCTGTAATATACATACCTTTCATAAGGTTAAATGTATATAATAGATTCGTATTTCCAAAATAAGTCAGATATTAGCTCATGATATTATTTAGGGAAATCTTGTCACTTGTTTGACATACTATGTACTCCGTCTTATCCGGTTCGCGCCGGAGAGGTAATCTCAGTATATCCGGACAAGCTGGAGAGTCTGCTACTCTATACCCAGTTTTGCCGGAGAAAATTTTCTATTTCCCATAAATAGTATATTTTCAAGATTTTAAAAGTGCCTCTTTTATTAGGACTTTTATCCAGAATCAAGGAAATTTGTATTTCCATAGCATATCTTTATTCTAGACCAAGCAATATCAAATAGGCAACGATTAATAGCAATTAAGTGTTTTTGCTTATTTATCATATCTGGCAATATTCTACTCACCCTTCTTATGGCATACCAATATTCATTACATTATACTTATATAAGTAATTTATCTTGAAATTTATATTAGGGCCAAAATTTCTTAAGTTCAAGTCTAAATATCATCCTGAGGGTTACCAGACAATATTCAGTTCCTAACTCTCCTGTTTAAACTTAGGTATTATTACAACACCTAATTGCTTAAACAAGTGGCTTTATACTAAGGCATCTTTTCTTATGTTCAAGTTTAGATGCTATAAGATGTGCTACCAGTTGATATCAATCTCCTAACTCTTTTTTTTAAGCTTAAGTATTATTATCACAACACTTATAGGCTTAAAGTAGTGGCTCTGATACCACCTTCTGTCACGCCCCCCCCCAACCCTGGACAGAATCGGGAGCCGCGAACAGCCAAGTGGTACCGGTGATTATTTTTGAAAAACATTGCAGCGGAAATTTCATCAGGACCGTGAGTTAGGAAAAATATCAGAGTTTAGAAATACCGGATTTTTATTTATTAAATAGATGGGATAAAACCCATGTTTTACAAAGGTAGCTTTTAATATGGGATATACCCGATAATGAAAATTCTTAATTTAATTTAATTGATAAAATGAGCCACTTCTGTAAGTCTTGTCGGTGCCGTATCCAACTCTTACTCCAATCTACTGTAATTACCTGAAACGCATTTTAAAAAGGTTTTGTCAGCGGGAAATACTGAGTGAGTTCATTCAGGTTTATATAAAAATATATTTATTGTAATTCACAGTATTAAGAGCGATTACAATGTTTCCATATCAACCAACTATCCACAGTATTTGTCACTCGATCGGATCTGTGACTGTGGTCATATCACTGTTGGGTCCGTTCACCCACAAGTGACGTAAATCACTATTTAGGTCTGACTACCTAATAGTGTATATCATGATTTAGGCTCGCTCACCTAAAAATGATACAAACAATAGTAATGTGCACAATACCCCACATACTGGCTGTAATTTGGTGATTACAAAGACTTAATCCCTGTAATTACAACTTTTGGAAAATACTTTGGAGTATTGTAAAACAGTTGATAAAAAGAGAATGACTCACAGTATAAGCATGCAGTATTGATTTAACAAGCTTCCTGAGTTAATTCTTCTGAGAATTAGCATCTACTTTGATTGTAAGTGTATGGGGTAGAGTTTTAGTCTACTCGTAGGACTGATAACCTAATTTAAGCGATAATGCACACGAAACTAGGTAAATAACTAATACAGCATTTACGATAAACTCACGAGATTAATACCCTCACAACGAATGACAAAGTGCAATACTAAAACATCCAGCGGATTCACAACGAATGACAGAGTATAGCCCGAATTCGGGTGACACTCAAACATCCTGTCGGAATCACGACGAATGACAAAGTATAAACCCAATTTGAGCAGCACTTAAACATTCATCGGATAGTTTCAATCGATCAGATATTGAATCGTAGCAGCGATCGAGTTATTACCCTGTTATCGCGGCAGAATTTTGAGATTATGTGGGTTTTTGTAGTATTTGGACGATATCTCGTTGCCTGAATCGAATTTGCTCGTCGAACCAACGCCCAAATTCAAGTGCCAAACTCCTTTATTTATACTGGAAAAACGGCGCGCTCGCGTGTCACGAGAGGCTCTCGCGTGGCGACAGAGGTCACTTTTAATATAGGGTAGCCACGCGTCTCAGTAGCTTGGGTGAGTCGACGGTTCGTTAAAATTCAATTTCTATCGAAGACTGTTTGGATAATACTAACTAGGAAATACCCCCCCTGAGTTTTAGGGGCCCTGATCCTGATTCCGATTGTTCTGAAAATTTTAGGGGTCATGCAGTATCACTTGGGAGTCTTAATTAGGGTTTCCTATTGGACAAAATATAATAAGAAATAATAGTTTTGGTGAGAGTTGTTACATCCTCCCCACCTTAATAAAAATCTCGTCCTCGAGATTTGGACTATGATATCTTTTTGGGGTTACGTTACCTCTTTTAATATATCATGGTTTCTGGGATGGAATCAAAAGATCAATTTCATAGGATAGTTGGAATTCAAATGGTTCTAAAACTTTAGTTTCAGGAATTGACGTTTGACCAAATAGGATAAAATAATAATATTAACAAGTATGACCAAGTCTCATGAATCAAAAAGATATTTGATAGGCATGAATTTTGAAATAAATTGACTTTTATAGAAACAATAGAATTCAATGTCAGAAAAGAACTTACTTTGATCAATTGAGGGAGATTCTGAATTGCTAAATCTATTTTGTGAATGGAAGTATTGTTAGTGCACTACATCTGTTGATTGCGTCTAGGTGTCTAGGATCAGGTCTTATATCGTATTGTATAGCATAGGGCACGTTTTACGAGAAAACAAGTGTTTGTATGGGTTGTATAGGATAGGTTCGCTCATAGGGACATAAGGGTCTAGGTTCGCTCATTTGTCAGGCTGGTCCGCTCTTATGGTCATGTGACACATAAGCGGACCCAAATGCCTATATATAGGGGTCGTTTGAGCGGTCCTCAGTAGTGATTGGTTGAATTCCATGCCGAAGCTCTGCCGGTGTGACGATTGCGCTGTAAAACGTTTCAAATCAATAAAACAAGCAGTTAGGAGGAAGAACAAGCTATATCTACTTGCATTTCTTATTATTCCGCATCTGAAACACAAGAGACAACCTCTGAACGACTCGTTCGGGTCAGCCAACGATCCTACAAGTGGTATCAGAGCTCTGGAGGAGGTTTTCTGCAGATTATAGCCGGATTTCATCGATTCTTCTCACTTCTACACCTTCTTTTCTCATTTCTGAGAGATTTCACGGTCATTTTTCGTTCAAAAGCTCACAGATTGTGCATTATCATACTAAGGCAAACCCTTGAAAGTTTCAGGCAGAAATACAGCCTAAAAATAGGTCAAATCATGTTCGTAATATGGTTCGCTCGTACTGACGTCATCAAGGATCGCTCTTAGATCCAGTTTTAGTAAGCTGGTTCGCTCATTCGTACCGATTTTCTTCTGGTTCGCTCGAAATTAGTAGCTTGGTCCGCTCCAAATTCATTTCTGGTTCGCTCAAGAGTACATATCAGGATCGCTTATTTGATCATCTCGGTCCGCTCCAAAGTACTGGTCTGGTCCGCTTTTTAGTCAAGATTGGGAAGGTCCGCTTATAAGGGTTCGCTCCAAAGGACTTTGTCTGGTTCGCTTGTGTGTACCTTTCTAGTTCGCTTTTCTGTCATTTTTCTTGAAAAACGTGCCAAGTCAGTATGGATTCCGAGTTTTACAATGCTTTTGCTACATCGACTACTCCAGCCGCAATTGCTCAAGCAATGAATTTAGAAAACGAGACGGGAACGACTCAAAAGCCCCCTAGATTGATGAGCATTAAGGAGTATTATGGGTGGAAGGATCGGTTTGAAAACTGGGTTCAGGCCAATCATCTCAGATCATGGGAATGCATATTGAAGAAGTATACTTTGCCTCGAACAGATTTGCAAGTCATTAAAGAGATATCCGAGTTTACTGATCAAGAAAGAGCAATGTATAGAGCCGAGAAAATGATGATCAGTTTGTTGCAGCAGGCTATAAAGGAAGATATATTCATCTTGTTACAGCACGACAAAACTGCTAAGTCGATATGGGATGCTCTTAAGGTTAAATTCGAGGGAAGTGAAAACATGATCAAGAACAAGAAAGCACTGTTAAAGAAAGAATTCGATTTGTTTAGTAGTTTACCGGGAGAGGATACTAAAAAGCTAATCGAAAGATACTGTCATTTGGTGCGATCGTTATCGATGTTGGGAGTTGAAAAAGGTCATGAGGAATGGGTGGATAAATTGGCTGATGCGTTACCTCAGAAAGAGTGGGGAACGTATTTGATGATTTTAAAGAATACTGGTGTGTATGACGGGTTGACAATTTCACAGTTTATTGAGAAAATTGAGAGTCAGGATCTTGAGCAGCAGAAGATCGCAAGGATGAATAGTCCGAGTGGTCAACAGGATGTGAAGATGTACTACCGGGGTAGTGTTCTAGTCACTGAGTCTGAAAGAAGTCCGAAGATACAAACTGCGTTCAGTGCTGGTGATTCAACTGAAAAAGCTGATCAGGGTTCGAACAAGAGTAGCAGCGGGTTTTCATCGTTTCCGAGTGTGAATCCGAAAGAGACTAACACGAGTTTTCAGTCTCAGAGTACAAAAACTGGAAATGGATACATAATTCAATGTAACATAGCTCTTAATCTTCCAGAAGGTCAAAGCTTCTCTGAAGACACTGCTAAAGACCACATGGCACTTCTGGGTTCAGTTCTGTTATCCTATGAGGGTCTTGTTGCTGGTCGGATCGGAAATCCTATGCTTACCAAAGAAGATTACGATCAGATAGACGCCGAAGAAATGGAACTCATGGATATTAAATGGTGTCTTGCAAGTGTTCTTCGACGAGCTGAGAAATTCAAAACCATTACCGGGAGAAATGACTTTCTTGATGCACATGTTTCTACTTTAGGTTTTGATAAATCTAAAGTTACTTGTTTTCAATGCAGGGAGAAAGGCCATTTCAAACGGGAGTGCAAGGGAAGAGAAGCTAGCGGAGCACAGAATCCATTCGGGAAAGATGATTACTATCGCAAAGCTATCTATCAGCAAGTTGGTCAATCCCAAGAACCGCAGACAGCTCACGGGAGAAAGATTGAAGATCCGAAGAGAGCATGTTTGGTAGATTTCAGCTGGAGTAATTACATATCATCTGAAGCCACAGCAGCACGCATTTTCGATCAAGATGATGAGAAACTACCAGAAGGTTTCAGTTGGGATATGTTTGTGGATAAAAAGGGAGAGTTCAAAGCCTTCATTGCCAAGATCGTCCGAGAGCCAGATTTGTTTGCTACTTGGATGAAATCTATTGGAGAGACTGTGAAAAGTGAAGATGAAAAATCTGTGTCATCTGATGGAAGTTCAGAAAGTACTGATAAACTTTCAGAACATTCTGGGGAAGTTTTAGAAAGTTCAGATGAAGAATTACAAAGTTCTGATAAAAGTGTACAAAATGAAAATGTTCAAGAAAAAGAAGTTGTTTTTGATAAAACACCGTCTGATTCTGATGTATCAGATGGTGATTCTGATAAATCTGTACAGTTTGATCAATCACCTGATCACAGCAGCAGTGATGATGAGGAAGAAAAACACATAAATATTGCAAAAACTCATCTTTCTCCTGAAAGTTTTCATTTCTATTTTGCAGAAAGAATGGAGAAACTGAAGGAGAAACGAGCTGCTAAAGAACAACAATCTGAATCTGAAGGTGATATTCAAAACGCTGAGAATGTTGCTGAGAAGATTACTGAGGTTGTGAAAGAAGAAGAAAAGGTGATTGAAGTAGAAAAAGTGGTAGAAGTTGTTAAAACAATCGAAGTTGAGAAGATTGTTGAAGTCGTCAAGCCGTGTGAGAAGTGCTTGGAAGCTTGCAAGAATTGTGTAGCTAAAGACGACATCATAGCTGAGTACGAGAAGAAAAAGGAGCAGTTACTGTTCAACCTCAACTATGTGAAAGAATCTTACGATGTTTTGAATAAAACAGTAACTGGTCTCCAAAAGACTAACTCAGAGAGAGAACAAGCACTGACGATGTTGAATGCAGTTTTAATGACAAAACAAAAAGCAATAAACTTCTACATCGAAGAGAGTGCTAAGTGGAAGCAAGAGTTGGAGACGGAAAAAATAGAGAATGAGAGAATTAGACGCTTATTGCAAAGTTATTCTAGTTCTGATTATCTCATTGATCGTATTTACCCAACTGTTGCAGGTATGGAAGCTTTCAAAGATGAGAAGCTAAAAAACAAGAAAGACTGTGGTAAGAAATCAACTGTTAGTTACAACAAATGTCCGCCTCCGATTTGGGATGGTTATTCACCTAGGAGACCAAATGAGGAGCAATTGGAAAAAGCAGTCAATATAAAGCTTAAAACCGACACAACTGACGTTTTACCAGATAACATTGATGTCACGTATACCTCATCCGATACTGATCATGAGTCTGAATTAATAAAAAAGGTGGTTGATCAGGTGTTGGATACTGATGAGGAGTCTGAGTCGAAATCTGGGTCTGGAAAGTCAAAGTCGTCAGTCAACAGTCAAAATTCGTCGGATAAACGGTCTTATAGTAAAGAATTTTTATTGTCAAAGGCAGATTTGAATGATGAAACATTCGAAGTTGTGTATACTTTGAATGGTTCGGACAAATTATATTACAATAAAGAGTTCCCAATAATGAGTATTAAAACGGAACTAATAAACAAAACTTTCAAACTAATAGAAATTAATATTCCGGAATTAAAAGTTTTGAAAAGTTTTGAAAAATCTAAAAAATACACTTCTAGAGTTCAGCAACGTTTAAATAAGAAAAAGGGCAACAATTCTGGTTCTGTTTTTCAAAAGAAACCTAACCAGAATCGTAGCTACAAAAAGAAAGGTCTTGGTTTTGTTCCACCAGAAAATGATAAAAATATGAAAAATTCTAAAACAAAATTGGAATTTGTGTCAGGTGGAAGTGCTGAGGAAGAACAGCAGAAACCGTTCTGGAGACAGTCTAATAAAGAGTTTCTTGCTGAGAGAAAGATGAAGGGAGCTGATATTTGTTATCAAAGAGAGACTAGAACCTGTTATAAATGCAATGAAACTGGTCACATTGCATGGAATTGTTCGAATAGTGATAAATCAAAACAGGGAGTTTCTCAGAAGTTGAAAGAGAAAGTTGTTGATGTTGACACACCAACCAATAGACCTAAAATTTTTGAGAATTCAAAATTTGAGGTTGGTGAGTGTTCGGAAAAGAATTTTTACAAAAAGAAAGGAAAAGACAACCAGGTGTGGGTTGCAAAGAAAGGTGAAGTGAATGTCGGCGATGAATCTGGTTCCACAAAGTCAGAAGAGCCACAGGTTGAAAAGAAGATCTCAGTGAATGATGAGGAGTTTCCATCATTGAAGTTTGAGGAAGTAAAGAAAAAAGTGGGAAAAACTGAGATTTCTAATCAGTTTTATAAAGAAAAAGATGAATTTGATGTCGAGAAAACATTCAACGGGAATGTTAAAAGGATATTTGGGAAAATGTTGAGTGGGAGAGCTAAAGGGGTAAAAGATTTTTACGCAACTAAAAAGGCAACATACAACCCTACGGCTCAAGAGCTGAAAGCCATCAAGTCTGAGAAGACTTGGATGGAAGTTTGTTTCCCATGATAGTCAAAGGACTATGCCGGAGATCCCAAGTTTATATCGTGGATCAGGAATCGGCATCATTCTAGTGTTTGAAAAGTTTGTTTGTAAGATTTTGAAATGTGTTTAATGTTTGCAGGTGAAAGGGCTACGCCGGAGCTTCCAGGTTGGTAATTGCGAAGCAGGAATCGGCATCCTGATTGGTAAAATGGTGATGTAGACGTAACATTCCTACAAGTGGTAATCTTGATCTTACAAGTGGTATTTGTGGTCATATATTTAGAGATGTTTGTGTTTTTTACAAGTGATACAGAAGGTTCTAAAGTGCAAATGGTAAATCAGGGACATTAAATTGTACTTGATTTACTATTCATGGCAAAAGATAGACAAGATGATGAACCACGTCCCCGCTTTTAAAATGATAGACCTACAAGTGGTTATTATCAACACAAAATCATTTTCCGGAAAAGTCATTTCGATTAAAACAAACTTAAGTGTTTTGAAATCTAAATGAGAAAATGGTTTGTGATAAGGGGAGTTCTGATTGTTTGTGCTGAGTGAATGGTGATTTGATGTGATTTAGTGTCAGTTGTCAAGTTTCTGTACAGTTTGTTTTACTTTTCATGTTTCTAGTGGGTCAAGAGTCTAGAAGTTTTCAAATTTTCTTTGAAATGTGTTTGCATTTTAGGGGGAGTAGGGAAATTTCTGAAAATCCAAAAACATTTGAAAAATTTGAAAAAGACAAAAACATGATAAAATTCAAAAATGAGTTTTGTTGCGAAATAGAGGAAATGCTAGTACATCAGTGGACTATCACGGCACGCTAAAGAAATGTAAAGTTAAAATGTGATAAACAATCTTACTGTGGACGTGTCAGTAGATTTTCGCACATTTAGTAAGTTGAAACGAGATATAAACCTAATTCAAACTTGCTTAATTCGTGGGTAACTATTCTTGGATATATGGGTAACCCCCGAAATCTTGTTTGAAAGGTCCCATATTCTGAGATACTAGGTCTTTATACTCAGTGATATCTGGGGTATTATCCCGGGACTTCTGCTGAATGGAAGTTCTGACCTAGTCCCCGGATAATACTTTATGCATATGCTTGAAAAAGCGCAGCCCTCAGCATGCTGATGAAACAATAAAATTGATAGTCGCTGCTGTTGAAATTCAAAAGATCCTCTAAAGGGGACCCACCAAAAGTCGAGCCGTCATCTCTCTGCTGAACGGAAGTTCTGACCTGAGCTCTCACGGTTTCACACCTAACCCCTTTACAGATATCATCTGTGGTATACTCACCTGTAAGACTGAATATTTGGGATCTGGATACAGGAGTATATTCAAGTGGAGTGATACATAATTAAGTTTAAGTCTCTAAAACATTAATATCGTATCTCGAATCGATTGAAATCTGTGTGAGAATTTAAGTGGACAAACATACTGACAATCTAGGTAAATTGTTTAAAGCTTAAGATGTAATCAAGCTTAACGGTGTTGGTGATAGGTCTAAAAAACTGATATGATCCTCTTGCACGAACTCACAAAAAATATTGTTTGTAAATATTACATTTCTATATGTCTGTGTTTACTAGTAGTGTCAGGTAATATTTCTCAGAAAATCCAAAAAGATTTTAGTGTGTTTTAGCTAAGTTTTGAAAAAGTCAAAAAGATTTTCGACAGCTGACGTTGGAAAACTGATTTTCAAAATTCTGTGTGCTAAACATGATGAGCAGCATTTGAGGGAGAGTGTTTGTGTAAATCTAACTGTTTTTGTTAAATCTAACCTTCTTCAAGTGGTTCATCATAGATATTTGAGAAAGAGCCTGAGTTGTTGAGATCATATGTTTGTTTAGTGCATTTGAGAGTTAAATATTGGTGCATAGTTATTTGAAATGTTTGTGAAAGAAATTTATTTCAGGGTTGAGATTGTGCAGGTAGCCAGGTTTCGATTCCTGAAGATCTCTGATGGAAGAGAGCCAAGTTTCGATCCTGAAAATCAATACTGAAAGAATGAGTAGAGTCAGATTCTGATCCTGAAGATCACGTCTATCGTTGATGCTGATGAACTTAAGGAATCAAGAGATCTGATCAAGAGAATTAAAGTGTTTTAAAGCCAGACAACGATCCTGAAGATGTTACTGAAGAACAAAAGAATGCCAGTAAATCGAGAGGGGGAGTCTGAAGATTGAAAGAAGATAAAGCCCAGAGACTGATCTAGACGGAAGATGTGAAGACACAGTTTCGTTGTCAGGGTGTATTTGCGACTCCATCAACATCTGAGGGGGAGTCTGTTAGTGCACTACATCTGTTGATTGCGTCTAGGTGTCTAGGATCAGGTCTTATATCGTATTGTATAGCATAGGGCACGTTTTACGAGAAAACAAGTGTTTGTATGGGTTGTATAGGATAGGTTCGCTCATAGGGACATAAGGGTCTAGGTTCGCTCATTTGTCAGGCTGGTCCGCTTATGTGGACTAAGCTGGTCCGCTCTTATGGTCATGTGACACATAAGCGGACCCAAATGCCTATATATAGGGGTCGTTTGAGCGGTCCTCAGTAGTGATTGGTTGAATTCCACGCCGAAGCTCTGCCGGTGTGACGATTGCGCTGTAAAACGTTTCAAATCAATAAAACAAGCAGTTAGGAGGAAGAACAAGCTATATCTACTTGCATTTCTTATTATTCCGCATCTGAAACGCAAGAGACAACCTCTGAACGACTCGTTCGGGTCAGCCAACGATCCTACAAGTATGAAAAATGATTTGTCAATGATTAACCCAAAAATTAATATCGCTTACTTAAATGGTAAGGATACACTGGACAATACAATAGAATTTAGTGTATCATGGTCTGAATACATAACTGTATCAAGACTATTAAAAAGGATGAATCAAATGAATGAAGTATGAAGAGGGTTTATTATTAGTACGGCTACAAATTTATACAGATACTGTAAAGTGCTGTAAGAATTCAATAATTATGGTGACCGAATAAATTCACCGTTTTCGAAATTTAACTAAGAGTTTCAAGGAAGCGAATCGGAATTTTTCAAAAGATGAGGTGTTCAAATGAACTGATATTGTTTCCAAGGTGATTAGGTTCAAGCCAAAAGATACATGATCAATGAATGTTTACAAGTTTGTAAATGATTTCTAGAAACAATAGAATTTACTGTCAACAGAAAATTCGCTTTGATTGTCAACTGATGAAGATTCAGAATCAACAAGTTTGAATAAAATAGAAGTACGAAAATGATTTGTCAACTATCGTGTTATGGTATAAGAAAATCAATGTGTGAATATTTATTGAATAGCAAGGATACACCGATATACAACAGAGTTTAGTGTATCATTGTCTTAACACATAGTTGTATTAAGACTATTTTCAAGGATGAAAGACATACGTGGTTTTGAATAATTCGTATGATAATGATTAGCGCAAGCTACAAGTTTATACCGATACCGCAACGCGTCGTAATGATTGAAATGATTCAATAATTGCGGTGACTGAACAATTTCACCGTTTTTATAATCAACTGAAAGCTTTTTGAAATAAAATTTTGGATATTCCTTTCGAATAAGATTTTCAATTGATGATGATAAGACCAAATGAATATCATAAAATTTTCGATCAATGATGAAAGAAACTTTAGAGGTACACAAGAATATGATACAATTTTATGTACTTTTATCTTAATACATAATTGTATTAAGATTGTTTAAGATAATGAACCAACAGAAAATAAATATATAAATTCGTATATCAGATGTGAAAATGAGATTAGCTCAAGTTTCAAATTAAAGAAAATGCCACCACAAGGTGTCGTAGTGATCGAAATAATAATAGCGGTGACCAGACGAGTTCACTGAGTTTGAAATGAAAGTTTAACGAAGTAAATCCGAATATTTCTAGTAGGATTTCCTGATTGAAAATGAAACAATTGAATAATGTTTTTCGATCAAAGATGATAAAGCAATAAAGATTAAGAAATGCTTGATGGATGATGTAAGAATTATTAAGAGATACACTGAAATATGATATGAATTTGTGTATCATTATCTTAACACACGATTGTGTTAAGCTTGCTTTTGATAGTATAAACCAACAAAGCGGATTCAGTACAAATTAAATCCGTATATAATGTGTGCAAACGAAAAGTATAAATAGTTCCGCATGAAACGACTGATAGTAATTTTGCATAAGTTGCAAGTTTATACCAACACCACAAGGTGTTGTAGTGATTGAAACAAAGCAATAATAGAAGTGATCGAACAAGTATCACCGTGTTTTGAAATTAAGCGAAGGGTTCTTAAAATAAATCTGAATATTTGTTTCAAATATTTTTCATAGGATCTACAACTGAAAATGGAACGAATAAACAGTATTTTTAAGCGAAGAGGAAAGGCAATGAATATCACGAAATGTTCGCTCAATTGTGAAAGAACCGTTAAGAGGTACACCGGAATATTTAACACGAACTGTGGTACCATTATCTTAACACATAATTGCATTAAGATTGATAATACATAGATCGAACAAGCGGATTTAATATCAATACACAATAATTAATTAAATAATTAAACCCGAACATGGTGCGAACAACGAGATTAGCGCAAGCTTCAAACTTGTGAAAACGTCACCACAAGGTGATCGTGATCAATGAATCAATTTAATGAAGTCGAAGACAAAGCAAGCATGTTATGATTCAAAACAAATGAAGTGCTTGTTGGTACTATTTTGAATATGATAGCTGCAATCCGTCATATGGGACCTTTGAATTGAATACGTAATGCGAGCAAGTTCAAACAGTTTGAACTTGGTGTAAACAAAACGAGTCCAAGAAAGTTCTGACATGGTCACAACAAAAACCATGTATACTATAAAAAGGAAATCGAGTTTTTCAGGAAATTCATCGATTCATTATTAAAGAATTATCGTTTTGCAAAAATGCGGTTTATAATGCGAAGATCAAGTATAGCAAAACGAGCTTTTGAGCTTTTGATATAACAACAAATTGCAATAAAGCCCTCCTATGGTCTTCATAACTCAAACGAACCACATGCGCAACAAACAGCGCATGTGTAACGTGTGGATTTTACCAGGAAATGAAATAGATCAATATTCGCTACTATGAAAGAAATCATTAGGGGAAGTAGAAACGCGAAAGTCAACTCATTATATGCAGAAGTCAAGATTTCCAACGAAAGAAATATAAGAACTTTACCTGGAATTCTGTGTGATAACCGGTGTTAAGTGATATTACTAGAGAATGTCGAATAAAACAAAATATGGGATTATAAAGGTATATGACTCTTTTTTGCAGTGCTAATAATTATGACTCTAATTAGACTGTGCACCGATTGTTGTGAAATCTGGTTCTATCGTATCTCAGCAAGATTCAAGTCATTTGTAGGATCACATGGCCAAGTGCTGCTTTTTTATTAGTAGTTCTTCCACTGACGGGATTTGCTTTGGTGTCGTCATGCCCAATTATATTTTTCCAAAGGTCTTGCCTCGAAAGTCGTGTGTGATATACTTCAACGTCTATGGACGTAAAATTTTAAGTTCATGTGTTTTCTTTGTGCACTATCACAACTTTACATGTTTCTTACTTGCGGTAATAATTTATGGTAACGCATTGGAAATTCTTATACTTTTGATGGTGTCCCAACTTAATGGATTTCCAGTATTATTTTGTCGTACGAGTTACGAGGTAGTTGATCAAATGGAAGAATGTTCGACATCGAAATTATAGATATATGCAAGAGATTTCTGATAAAGAAATCTAGATTTTATTATTGACACATATGCTTGTGCTTTATTCTTAATTGACTTTTGGAATTCCTTATAGATATACATATCTATATAATTATATATTTCACATGCTGTAATATACATACCTTTCATAAGGTTAAATGTATATAATAGATTCGTATTTCCAAAATAAGTCAGATATCAGCTCATGATATTATTTAGGGAAATCTTGTCACTTGTTTGACATACTATGTACCCCGTCTTATCCGGTTCGCGCCGGAGAGGTAATCTCAGTATATCCGGACAAGCTGGAGAGTCTGCTACTCTATACCCAGTTTTGCCGGAGAAAATTTTCTATTTCACATAAATAGTATATTTTCAAGATTTTAAAAGTGCCTCTTTTATTAGGACTTTTATCCAGAATCAAGGAAATTTGTATTTCCATAGCATATCTTTATTCTAGACCAAGCAATATCAAATAAGCAAGGATTAATAGTAATTAAGTGTTTTTGCTTATTTATCATATCTGGCAATATTCTACTCACCCTTCTTATGGCATACCAATATTCATTACATTATACTTATATAAGTAATTTATCTTGAAATTTATATTAGGGCCAAAATTTCTTAAGTTCAAGTCTAAATATCATCCTGAGGGTTACCAGACAATATTCAGTTCCTAACTCTCCTGTTTAAACTTAGGTATTATTACAACACCTAATTGCTTAAACAAGTGGCTTTATACTAAGGCATCTTTTCTTATGTTCAAGTTTAAATGCTATCAGATGTGCTACCAGTTGATAGCAATCTCCTAACTCTTTTATTTAAGCTTAAGTATTATTGTCACAACACTTATAGGCTTAAAGTAGTGGCTCTGATACCACCTTCTGTCACGACCCCCGACCCACCCTGGACAGAATCGGGAGCCGTGAACAGCCAAGTGGTACCGGTGATTATTTTTGAAAAACACTACAGCGGAAATTTCATCAGGACCGTGAGTTAGGAAAAATATCAGAGTTTAGAAATACCGGATTTTTATTTATTAAATAGATGGGATAAAACCCATGTTTTACAAAGGTAGCTTTTAATATGGGATATACCCGGTAATGAAAATTCTTAATTTAATTTAATTGATAAAATGAGCCACTTCTGTAAGTCTTGTCGGTGCCGTATCCAACTCTTACTCCAATCTACTGTAATTATCTGAAACGCGTTTTAAAAAGGTTTTGTCAGCGGGAAATACTGAGTGAGTTCATTCAGGTTTATATAAAAATATATTTGTTATAATTCACAGTATTAAGAGCGATTACAATGTTTCCATATCAACCAACTACCCACAGTATTTGTCACTCGACCGGATCTGTGACTGTGGTCATATCACTGTTGGGTTCGTTCACCCACAAGTGACATAAATCACTATTTAGGTCCGACTACCTAATAGTGTATATCATGATTTAGGCTCGCTCACCTAAAAATGATACAAACAATAGTAATGTGCACAATACCCCACATACTGGCTGTAATTTGGTGATTACAAAGACTTAATCCCTGTAATTACAACTTTTGGAAAATACTTTGGAGTATTGTAAAACAGTTGATAAAAAGAGAATGACTCACAGTATAAGCATGCAGTATTGATTTAACAAGCTTCCTGAGTTAATTCTTCTGAGAATTAGCATCTACTTTGATTGTAAGTGTATGGGGTAGAGTTTTAGTCTACTCGTAGGACTGATAACCTAATTTAAGCGATAATGCACACGAAACTAGGTAAATAACTAATACAGCATTTACGATAAACTCACGAGATTAATACCCTCACAACGAATGACAAAGTGCAATACTTAAACATCCAGCGGATTCACAACGAATGACAGAGTATAGCCCGAATTAGGGTGACACTCAAACATCCTGCCGGAATCACGACGAATGACAAAGTATAAACCCAATTTGAGCAGCACTTAAACATTCATCGGATAGTTTCAATCGATCGGATATTGAATCGTAGCAGCGATCGAGTTATTACCCTGTTACCGTGGCAGAATTTCGAGATTATGTGGGTTTTTGTAGTATTTGGACGATATCTCGTTGCCTGAATCGAATTTGCTTGTCGAACCAACGCCCAAATTCAAGTGCCAAACTCCTTTATTTATACTAGAAAAACGGCGCGCTCGCGTGTCACGAGAGGCTCTCGCGTGGCGCGAGAGGTCACTTTTAATATAGGGTAGCCAAGCGTCTCAGTAGCTTGGGTGAGTCGACGGTTTGTTAAAATTCAATTTCTATCGAAAACTGTTTGGATAATACTAACTAGGAAATACCCCCCTGAGTTTTAGGGGCCCTGATCCTGATTCCGATTGTTCTGAAAATTTTAGGGGTCATGCAGTATCACTTGGGGGTCTTAATTAGGGTTTCCTATTGGACAAAATATAATAAGAAATAATAGTTTTGGTGAGAGTTGTTACAAGGATTGATATAGAATGTGTAGTATAATAATCAAATCACAAATTTAGCAATCCGATATGAAAAACAATAATGTACATACATTGATCAATATACATTCATCAGTTATGAAATGCTGGAATCATATAAGAAATTCAACATCAAATTGAACATGAATACAGCTGATGGTGACCAACCAATTACAGTAGATGAAAACAGTAATTGTAACCCTAATACACAAAAAGCTTCAAACATAGAATAACATAATCACTAAAATAACAGTATATCACAGTTTTTCAAGAACATAATCACTAAATTAATACATCAAACTGCATCGAATAAAACTTCAAACATACAAAACGGTTACTTATTAACAGATTTTATAATCTTGGTAATATGAGGATCAGATTTCAAAATTCAACATATACAACTGGAAATCCTTAATACACAAAACATACATACACGAACTTCAAAAACGTCGATTATAAACCCTAATAAACAAACGGTAAAGCAAATCAAATATCAATATCAATAGGCTACCATAATCCAACCAACAGAGACTAAAACAAAACATACATCAAACTGCATCGAATAAAACTTCGAACATACAAAACGGTTACTTATTAACAGATTATAATCTCTTGTAAATCTGAAGATCAGAATTAAAAAATAAACATATACAACTGAAAATCCCTAATACACAAAACTTATATACACGAACTTCAAAAAACGCCGATTATAAACCCTAACAAAGAAACGGTAAACAAAAACAACATCAAATAGGCAACGATAATCCAACAAACAGAGATTAAAACAAAACAATGAAATCCGAAACAATAAATCAAACAAAAAGCAAAACGCATGTAAAGGAGGAACAATAGATCAATAGAATGATTAAAAAATTGTATATGATTAACTGAATATAGTTCGAAAATTACCGTCGATGATGAATTTTGTGTATTGAAGAATGATTGTACCTCTTGCTAAACGATCGATTCAAACAGTGAGGAAAGGAATCGCCGGATCTTGCTAAGATTGACAATCGTCGTTTAGGGTTTTTCCCAAATCTCTATACGGTTATTTTGTGAGAATGGAGAGAGAGAGATGAGAGTGCGTATGATTGAAGCCAATTGAATCCCCGTCCGAGAGATATGCCACTTGTCAAATTATTTGAGTTTTGCCACATCATTGCTTATGTAGATGCTTAGGTGGCTTGCACCATTGGGTGACATGTGTCCCCCAATGGTTTGCTTTATTAGAGATATAGATTATATAATTTTTTTTATTAACAGCAATTTTTTGGAAGGATTTACCGTATATTTTTGTGTTATAAAAGGTGTGTTGTAGCTAAAGTTTGACAAAAGAGAGCATCTGCTGATGAATAAATGTCTTAAGATGCAAATGTCTGCTATGGGTCAACAGATGTTATCGAACAACAGATGATATTCAATCTGAAAATGCTTAACAGAGGATTTGATACTAACAGTGGTTGGGTTAATGATGAATAAGTATTATTATATAACGTCCGCTATAAGTATTATTATATAATTTTTTTTTCAACAACAATTTTTTGGAAGGACTTACCGTGTATTTTTGTGTTATAAAAGGTGTGTTGTAGCTAAAGTCTGACAAAAGAGAGCATCTGCTGATGAATAAGTATTATTATATAACGTCTGCTATAAGTATTATTATATAATTTTTTTTTATCAACAACAATTTTTTGGATGGATTTATCGTATATTTTTGTGTTATAAAAGGTGTCTTGTAGCTAAAGTCTGACAAAAGAGAGCATACCGTGTATTTTTGTGTTATAAAAGGTGTGTTGTAGCTAAAGTCTGACAAAAGAGAGCATCTGCTGATGAATAAGTATTATTATATAACGTCTGCTCTAAGTATTATTATATAATTTTTTTATCAACAACAATTGTTTGGAAGGATTTACCGTATATTTTTGTGTTATAAAAGGTGTGTTGTAGCTAAAGTCTGACAAAAGAGAGCATCTGCTGATGAATAAATGTCTTAAGATGCAAATGTCTACTATGTGTCAACAGTGGTTGGGCTAATGATGAATAAGTATTATTATATAACGCCTGCTATAAGTATTATTATATAATTTTTTTATCAACAACAATTTTTTGGAAGGACTTACCGTATATTTTTTTGTTATAAAAGGTGTGTTGTAGCTAAAGTCTGACAAAAGAGAGCATCTGCTGATGAATAAATGTCTGAAGATGCAAAGGTCTGCTATGGGTCAACAAATGTTAACGAACAACAAATGATATTCAATCTTAAAATGCTTAACAGAGGATTTGATACTAACATTGGTTGGGCTAATAACAGATGTTAGAATTACGACTGTTGAGTTACACCGATTGAAAAATACTGTTTTTGTAACTTTTGCTTGCCTAAAAATACATCCACTATTAAAGGTTACCGTCTGTTGTCATAATTTCTGTTTATCCTAATGACTGTTGATTTACTAAACTGCTGACTGTCATCCATTATGACAATAGAGGTTCTGACGTGGGCAGATGTTAGCTAAAAATAAAACAATTGATTTGAAAAAGTTATCATCTGTTCTCATAACTTCTATTTATCTAACGACTGTTTGACTCACACTGTTCCCAACGACCAACAGAGGTTTCCAAACAACTGTCATCGGTTGGCGCAAGAGAGCTTCTCACATGGACAAATCTTAGCCATCAAATATTTGTAATTTCTGCCAGGTCAACATTCACTTCTTCTCTCTATATAAAAGTTGTTTCATCTCTAAATCGAGGTTCTACCATTGCAGTCTCGAATTCAAAATTCTCAAAAACAGTTTCCAACATATTAAAAACCCTCCAATTTAAATCCTGTTTCATCCCCAAATCACCTTCTTTTCCGATCATGTCTCTGAACATCAAAAACCCTCACAACTACCTCCCCATCTTCGAGAAAACTAGCAAAAATACCAGCTATCACTCAATAATTGACCTTTTAACGTCATCGAAATACAAATCAATTCTTATTGCGGATGCTCCGGTTCATAAAGAAACACTCCGACAATTTTGGTTTAATGCTGAAATAGAGGCTGAAGATAATAATCCAGTTGCCATCACATCTAAGGTCAGGGAAAGTGTGGTACGAATTTCTCCCTTTACAATTTCCACTACATTTGAATTGGACGACTTGGCAGGTAAGAACAAGTTTGAAAAATTTGAACTTCATACAAAGTTCATTGAAAGAGGGTATGATGCACAATTAAAGGAAGTTACTATCTACAAACGAAACTTCCCTCCGCCAATGAAATTTTGTTTCATACTATTTTAATTTGTCTCTCAACCAAGACCACCGCATTTAATGAGATACCTTTGAACATTCAGTATTTGGGTTATGCTATTTTAACAAAATCTGATTACAATTTATCAAAAGCACAAATTTCTGATTTGTTGAATAATGTGAAAAATGTGAAAAAATTGAAAAAAGGTGTTCGTAGTAATGCTTTTTTGTTGTATCCAAGACTTCTAAGCTTCTACCTACGAAAACAAGTGTCACAAACAGATTTTGAACAAGGTGTAGCTTTTCAAATAAATAGTCTTACAAGTAAAACTTTTACTAAACTTATGGATAAAGAGTCAAAAGTTTCAACAACTGAAACAAAGGGAGATGAGGCTCTTTTAGATGCGTCTGCATCAGTTGCTCAAACTTCTGTTGTTGAGCGAACTGCTCATGCTGATCATGACACCACAACCGGTGTTGTGAAACACACACCAGGAAAACATAAAAAGAAAGCTGTCACATCCAAAAAGTCCATCAAAACTAAACAAAATAAAAAGGTTCCTCTGGAAGATGAGATCCCAGAGGTTAATGCAGTGACAACACAAATGTCACTTGAAACCACTGTTGCTACTTCTTCACAGTTATTGGAAAGATCTCAACCCATCCAAACTGCTCATGTATCGTCACAAAAAGATCATGTTGTAAGTACAGGGACACCACAACATGAAGTAGAGCTTTCATATGAAAGTATGTTTAAAAGTCCCTCTCCCAGGGCAATCACTCTTTCTACACCACAACCCTCGGCTCAAGTTCCATTAACAATATTACCTCTGTTAGAAGCAATTGAATTTCAGAAAGAAAACAGTTCCTCTAATGCATACATACTGATAGTAGATCGCAACAAATGACTGTGTCTGAACCAATTAAATCTTCTATTCTACAAACAGTTGAGGAGGTTATCTCCGTTGAGTGTTACGAAACTCTTGGTGGTAGTTTAAGTGGAGCAGCGACTACAACTGTTGAACCCATTGGTGATCAGTTGGACAGTGGTTACATTAAGACTCCTTTGAAGGCAACTACTGATGAGGTTACAACTGTAATCTCTGCTTCACTGGGAAGTTCCCAGAACGAAGAAAAAGGCGCATATGTTTCTGATGATATGGAGACTTCTCCTATTATCAAAATAAAAACAATCACTACAGGTTGCAATTCAGATGATCCTATTAAAGTAGGTGATGAATTTACTTATAAGGATTTGACAGTTAGAGTGTCTAACATTGAAACAGATGTTGCTGAAATGGAAGAATTGATTAAGCAGATGATAGAGCTTTTTAAAAGTCAACCTAGCAGACAGGAAATTGCCAATGAGCTTTGGAATTCTATGCAACACATCTTTCAAGTTCAGAGGAATTTGGCTGAAAGTAACCGCAATTTCAGTTTGGAATTTATCAGAAATTTGGTTGATGCCAGGTATAAAGACACACAAGCAGACATTATGAACATTAAGGAACATTTGTTGGAACATACTGGCTCCACTTCTACATCAATCTTTGAGAAAGATGCTGATGATGATGATAATGATGCCAAAAAGGGGGAGAAAGATTCATTGAGAAAGTTACCACCAGATTTAAAAGCTAATCCTACAGAAATTGTATTGCCTGCTCAACCTAAATCCCAACCTTCTCCAAAAAAACCACTACAAAAGAAGGAGAAAATACCCTCCACACCATCATCACCCATTTCGTCAATAGATGTTGTGAACACAAAAGTATCAGCAGATGTTTACCAAACAGCTGCTGAGACACCAGTTGTTTCAGCAGAAGTTTCTCAAACATCTGCCATGATCATTTTTACTACACCAACTACAATCCAAGCATCTCCAACGTCACAAAGATTTCTCATACATTCATCTTCACTACCAAAACATTCTCCTTCCCCAGAAATCATCTCCACACATAAGAGAAAAACTCATATCAATAGAATCACAAAAATGAACAATGATCCTCTAGTAAAGCCAACTCAATCTAATTGGAATAAAGTCAAAACAGTGGATTCAGATGAGGTATTGAAGTTTAAAAGAATGAGAGCAGAGCTTGTGGCTGCTGATTATGGTCCAGTTAGATCCATTGCCAGATGGTCTAAACTGAAAATTGTTGAGACCTACAAAAAGCTGGAAGAAGATAGAGCTGAACATTCAAATATTCTTCAAAAGTCAGTCTATCCTACAACTGTTGCTCTGTCTCCAAAATCGGTACTCCAAAAAACCTTCTCTCATCATCTGATTTGTCTGAATCCATTGTAAATTTAGTTAGCAGACCACAATCACCAAGAAAACCAACTGATTAATATTAAAGTGGAAGTCATGTTCAAAAACCCAAGTATTGACTTTGTTCAGATCAGATGGTAGTGTTGAAGAATAAAATGGATAGTGCATATAATCTGAATGCATACGATCTCCAAGATTTGTTGGACCTTCAACTTGAGAGGGGTGATGAAGAAGACATGTTCTCCCTGGACTTTGAACTACAATTCAAAGGACAAATTAGGGAGATGTTGATGAGAAATAAAAATCAGTAATAAAGAAGGGTTTTCATATCATCAGTTGTATAGGGAGATTGTTGAATCAGCATCTGTTACATTGTTTGCAGTAGTATATTTAACCAGATCACAACATGTAGCGAAGGACATGTTGCTGCGTAACAAATTATTGAATGAGGTTTGATGTGTGTTGTTTAGGCAGGTGATCGTATGTTCTTAGTTAATGTTTGTTAAAGTTAAGTTGTATTTGAATTTTATTAAGTTTCTTAGACATCTTTCATATGTACTCTCTTTTTTGAATAAGAGAATTGAAATAATCATATGTAGCTGATGAATTTTATTAAGTTTGTTAGACATCCTTTAGACATCTTTTGTTAAGTTTGTTAAATATCTTTTATATTTACTTATAGTTGTTTTTTAGCTATAATAGATAACACGTTTTGCTACAATATCTATACACATATCTATATGTTCTGTCAATATGTGTTATGCATGGTTTTCTAAGAAACGACCCGTGTTTGCACACGGGTCTTACCGCTAGTACTATATAATAAAAGAAACCATTTTTGAGACACTTGTCATCATATTAGGCCATGTGTTATGGATAATTATTATTTTAGTTTAATCTCTTCTAATTAATTATAGATAACCCTCCTACTAAATATTATTTAGTTTAATATCTTATAAATAATTATTATTTAGTTTAATCTCTTCTAATTAATTATAGGTAACTCTCCTACTAAATATTATTTTGTTTAATCTCCTCTACTTAACTATAGATAATTATTATTTAGTTTAGATTTAATATATACTTCTTATTTATAATATTATTTATTTAAATTAATTATAAAAGTATTTACTTCAAATTCAAAGTTAGTTATCTAATATGATATTAACTATATATTTGAATGTTTTGTTTAGTTTGATATCAAATAGATTTTACGAAAATATATTTGAACGCTTAGTTTAGTTTGGTATCAAATAGATTTTACGAAACTCAAAATAAAATTAACTAATATTATTTATCATTTATACATTTACAGAGTTCTAAATAAAGGATTAAATTTATTGAGACTTCGTTAACAAATTTTGCTACAACAGAATAATTTATTTATATCAATCTAAATCTATATCTATACTTATATACTATATAATAAAACATTAATGTGTGACACAATTCGTTCATTGTGGGCATTTATTTTATGATTTTTCCGTCTCACTTCCAAACTTATCATATATTAATTAAATAAATAAATGAATAATGAGCTAATATTAAATTTTATCCTACTTTAAATTTCGAATACCATTCTTCTGTTTTTCTGATAAAATAATTTTCTAAAATTTAAATTGTTAATTTAAGATATTTTTAAATAAAACAAATTATTTATCACGAAAATCAAACTTTGTATTAATATATTAAATATTTTTATTTTCATTACTAAAAAATTATTCTATCAATTTTATTACATAATTTATAAATCAATTTGTTGGAATTGGTACCAACATTTTATCACTCAAATGGTTGCTGATTTGCTTCTTAAATAACATATATTCTTTTTAAGAAAACATCTTCACAATCACCCCATTAGCATATTGAAAGATTTATTAAACCCGTGTAATAATATATTGTTTTATTATTTAGTATATAAAATTCATTTATTCAACACGTGTATTACACGAGGTTATAACCTAGTTATAATACATAATTAAAGATATTATTATTATAGATATGAATCTAAAGTGATCATGAATTAGTGAAATGTAACTTTAAGTATTTGTCTTTTTAATTTTTAATAATATTTATATATTATTTAATTTGATTTTTAGCAATAAATAATAATTCATAAAGTATTTGTTTTTTTATTATTTATTAATAGCATTTTATTTTTTATTCAATGTTATATTTAGTAATAACTTGCGTTTGCGTTTGCGTTTGTTAACTTTTAAGAAAAAATAATCTAAATCAACGTTTATGTTTATTTTTTTAACATTTCGTGAGCATTAGATCGGTATCGATACGGTTTGTTACAGTAGCGGTACAATAACAACTTGCGTTTCTTAACTTTAAAAAAATCTAAATCCGCGTCTATGTTTATTTATTTTTTAACCTTTCACGGGCATTGGATTGGTATCGATATGGTTCGTTACAATAGCGGTATAATACATGCACTAGGTATGAAATCAACACGTGTTTTACATCGGTCAAAAACAAACACTAGTATTACATGAAAAGAAATCAAACTAGTTGTTTAATCATGTCCTATCAAAAATAATTATTAAGCCAAAGAACTAAAAACTACAATTGTTTTGTTGTTTGTTTGATGAGAGAAAAAAATTAAGAAAAAAAATAAACATCAAGAAGGAATATAATGAGGTTATATTCTACAAAGTACTAATTAATTTACATGTAATAAAAAATATCAAAAATTTTGTGGGTTTTGACTCTATCTATATTTCGTTCTTTCTCCCACACCTTACTTGGATAGCAAGTCTTTTTACCTTTTCTTGAGCACAAGAAGCATCACCTGTCGGTTCACCCAAAATTGCTCTATCGATCGGCACTCTGCAACTATTCTTCCCCAAGCAAGCCTGTTTCGGTTTTCAGTTCATTTAGGGACGTTATTTTCAAAACCAATAATATGTAAAGAAGTTCATAATGTGTAAAAGCTAATCATAATGAGAGCCAAATATACGCATTTTTCAATATAGTTAAGTGGAGCTTGTTTTTTACCTTTTCAACAACTTTCTTGGCATTAGGGGCTTGACATGTTCCTTGCATATAGGTACCACAAGATCCCCATGGATTGCCAAAGCCCACAAATTGGATTTCCTTGATAAATTTATCGGGGTCGCAAGTAAGTTGAGCTCCAGGTTTAGGCTTTTCAACCACTGCTTTGAGAATGTCGTTGTCCATCTTCCATGAGTCGACATTTGGTGGATAGTCTTCACCCATGTTGCTACAAATTATATCACGATTCACAGTGTTGATCACAATACCGTCTATTGTTCCACTACTCTCCTCGTACACGACCAAAAGGTTGTTCTTTGGTTTTAAATATGACCTTGGGATGTGATACCTAAATGACAATGTGCATAATGTGTTAAAAATGTAGTATCATGGTTTATTTTTATTTGAATTGGTTAGTTGTTATGCTTACTCGGTTTGAGAAGGTGCTCCTAGTGGAGAACGATAATTGTCCCAATAACGACCAATGCTGTAACCATTGACCCAAACTACTCCTTTGCCCATTCTCTCCATCTTAATAGCCACCGGATCGTTTCCTTCTGGGGCATTAAAACGCGTCTACAACATAAAACTCCGCTCAAAAAATGAAGCCGACAAGTATATATAAGTGGGAAGAATTGGCAAGCGAGATAGATCGGATAACTTGACAAAAATGTTTAAAGTCCAAAAATGTAACACTCTCGCACGTGTTGGTCAGCCAGTCAGGTTTGGTTAGACCACACGTCAACATGTTCTTGCTGGAATAATAATGTTACCGTTTATGTATAAAGTATAAACATTTAGTAGGTATTAAGCATCTTAAAATACTTTGGGCGGTTTTCAACCTCATTTGACTGGTTTAACCCATTTGTCTCGCTTTAAAATTCTAACTATTTTTTTTTAAATAAACTTGTTTTTAATCTAACTTGTCAAAACAAACAACTTCTACGGAATAGTCATATGTTACCTTATACCATGTAATAGGTGTTCCCGGTCTGGTTGCCGGGACCCATTTAACTTTCGTCGATCCTTCTTC
The DNA here is from genome assembly GCF_002127325.2 of Helianthus annuus. NCBI lineage: Eukaryota > Viridiplantae > Streptophyta > Magnoliopsida > Asterales > Asteraceae > Helianthus > Helianthus annuus. The sequence goes on along the minus strand of NC_035447.2, from coordinate 48,662,358 downwards.
TGTGAATAATTGAAGGGATTCTCCCTCAACGCCAACCTAATACATGGCAAGTTTAGTACACACGCATAATTACAGTTTTCGTCATATTTTACATATATAACATATAGAAAAGCATGTGTATATACACATATACATACCTTATGCCCCCATTGGTTAAGAGTGATATCAAGAGTACCACAACTCATACCCTGCAGCATAACAGCTCGGATACCCGAAAACCTCTTCTCCATATACGCTCCACTGTTCTTCACTCGAGAAAAATCAAAAGTGAAAGCAAAAAGTTAAAAAAAGTGCATGTCACAAGATCAATATATCATCTATCATTATATGTCTCGATCAGTCTATACGCAACATGTTATAACCGATAGTATGAATTTACCGGTAATCCAACTGTCATTGCCAAGATTGATATATGATTGGCTCCGAGCTTCAAACTCACAGGTTTAGAAAACGTAAATGATTTTTCTATGAAGCTTCCATGTCCAAACCCTAAATTATTTTGCATGGTTGTTAATATTTTTCTTCATAGTTTTGTTTAGTTGTGGATTATGGGTTGATCTCACCTATATATTGTCCGTTAACAAACGTTAATAAAGCATCACCAAGACTTTGAATTCGAATAACCGGCATGATATCTGCTCGCATAGGTAGATCATCTTTATCAAGATTTATGCTGCAATAAACAAAACAAAATTAGAAAAATGAATTATTGACAATTGGCTCAAATAGTCATTGAATTGTTTTTCTAGTTTTTTTTTTCTTGATTTATGGTTACAAAAAAATATAATATTTTGATTGAAAAAGGACACATGTCTCAAGATCATGACACTTTGTACATATCAACCTAGCTTTTGTGGCAATGGGTACATTGCACACAGTTACATGAGAATACGGTGACATGTAACACATGGTACAAGAGTCTAGCTTGATTCAAAGACCAATAATACTGTAACATCTTGGGTAAATTCTATATCAGCCATAGATATGTGAGTTGTTGGGTTCATAAGAAATATCCACCTCAAAGATTACCAACGCATTTTAGGCGCATAAATTGTGGATCTCATCAAAACTCCACAGTTAAATGTGTTTAGATGGGAGTAGTAATATTATGGGTAACCTCGTGGAAAGTCTCCACTATGGTAACCAGAAACAAATATGTGAGCTCCTCATGAGCAAAACGGAACATATGTGTGGTATAATAGGCTAGATGTTACAGATAAAGTGACATGTAAGCATATGGTCTTTATCTTTCACGTCAATAGTCTAGGCCAATGATACGGTGTCGCATACGCATAGCGCACAAATTCTTGAAGTTTTGCATGAGTCGATGCAAAACATGGACATGTGATCTATTTTGCCTATTCCGAGCTAAACCTCTTTCTATGCCAATGGCTGCAAAATCACAAATCTTGCCAAATTTTGTGACAGATGTCACGTGTCCAGTTGTGATTTATTTTCCATGTCATAGAAAGATATACACCAATTAAATTGATAATTTAAAAAAGAGTTTATGGTTATTTCAGTGATTAAATTGATAATTTAAAAAAAAGGTTTAAGGTTATTTTAGTCTACAAGTTTTCTCAAGTGAAAAAGTTCTTAAAAAATATACCAATGACTATATTGATGATACATATAGTCAAAATAACTACTCACTTGACTTTACCTGGTACTATACCACATATAATCTGTGGTATCTTTAGTCGCGGCGGTGAGCTCCATTGGTGTTTTACTTCGCATCTGTAAATCGTTAAATGTTGGAATAGACTCCCGGTAGCTTTCCCATTTAAAATTGTTAGCTCTTTTTGAAGGGACGAAGGTCCTTGAGTTATGTTGTGACGTGATCTGTTCTTGTTTCATATATTGAAGTTAGTTTCACCATTAGCTAGATTTATAAATAACGACTATGAATATAAAAACTCACAAGTTCTGTGTTAAAAACGATATTTTTGCAATCAGGAAGGATCGTAACGGATCGTCGAGTAAGGAAATATTGTTTTCCCCTAAAATCAACAGTCCGATGAATTTTCTTGTGCTTGTTGCTCAAGAAAGCCGCACAAAGCTTGCTTTCGGGTTTTTCATACGTTATAATCTGCAAACAAGAAGTAAATAAGCGTGTTTCTGGGATGCTTATGTTTTTTTCCTTTCTATTTCTCTCCAATGCATTTGGTCCAGATTTTTTAAATAAAAAAAGTATGGTGATGCATTGGACGTTACAAAGTTTAATGGACCGTTGCATCACCATGCTAAAGCAGATTCACGTAGGTTAAACCGGTTCACAAGCATGAGAATTGCTTACTTGGACAAACTTATTGATCTCTTGTACTTTACGAGTACCCGTAAGAAAGAGCTTCTTCATCATCCTCAAGACTTTGTGAAGGTCTCGAAGGTGACTCCATTTGGGTTCTTTTATCAACCCTAACATATAATAAAAAAAATTATCAACAATATACAAAATTTACCCATATATTAACAATATTGAAGAATATGTTATTAGCTTATGTAACATTTGTAGATGTGTATTCGAAGTATGTTTGTGGATCGATACATATAACTTGGGTTTTTATGGGTTTAGTTTACTCGGTTATGATGAAAATCACTAACAAGGGAAACGAGAAATGACATACCTAACCGACTGGGTTGGGTGGATCGGGTTAACTAGCCGTTTTTTACCGTTTAGTTGTTTGAACATATTTCATTGGTATAAAAAATTGAAACATTAAAGATAAATTCACAACTATAATACATAGTTATAACTTCATATTCCAACAATGAATATATATATATATGTATGTATATATGTATCGTAAAGTTATTAGTTGGTTTAACTTACACTGACAGTCACAGGTTTCAAATCAGACATAAATATCAGTACATAAAAAACCAAACTGCGAACCAATCGTTAGGATTTTAAATCTACATACTTGCTTCGGTTAAGACAACTCTGTCGGTTTTAATGGTTTTTAAATACTCCTATGATGTATGAGTTAAATATTTGTTATTTGAGTGGTAAAATATACTTGGCCTAGTTCAATTGCACACCAAGGTTAGTTAAACCAAATATTCAACTAACAATTTATTTATGGGTCATCTTATTTTGACACCTTCAAAATCTTATTTACACCCTTTTTACTTTTTCTCTCTCTCTCTCTCTCTCTCTCTCTCTATATATATATATATATATATATATATATATATATATATATATAAATATAAGAGAGAGAGTGAAAGGGTGAGTTAATGTTAACACCCTTATTTTATCTAGTGTTAACTATTAACATTTATGATTTAACTTATTATATAAATTAGAAAGCAAAGAGTTAGTGTAAAGAATATTTTATAAAATAACTTTTAGCGTAACAAGTGTCTCTTTATTTAGGCTTAAAAGTAAAACCAATACAAGTCAACTTAAAACAAAACGTTTCAATGAAATTTTAGATTTGATATATATTTCATTCTCAATATCTTCATCAAATCATATATTTTTATTTTTATTTTTATTAACTATAATCATTTAAACTTTTAAGGTGTATCAAATTTTGGATGCATGAAATCATACGCAATCGAGTAATGAAATTGAAAATGCTCACCAAATTCGTCAAGGGGAGCTTCATCATAGTAGCGAGTGGTCACAAATGACGAGCTAGTTCTTCCGAAGTTGGTACCACCGTGATACTAAAGCGATCACGAGACTAACAAAGTTATGATACATTTTAATCTTTGTTTAAAATATCAAGTGACTTCAATTCTTACCATGTAGTAATTAGTCATGCTTCCATTGTTCATGAAGAACCGAGTAACTGAGAATGCAATATCTTCAGCAGCTCTTTGAGATGGTGGGTCTCCAAAAACCCGGTATCTATAAGCCCAATAAAAACATAAATTATACTCTAAATTTAAAAAAAAAAAAAGAATATGTAATAAGAGATTATTTTAAACTTTAAAGCTTACTGAGCGGTCCAGTTTTCAGTCCATAAAGAAGGCTTGTCTGGGCTATTTGGGCCCATAAAGGTATCTGCACAATGCCTTCCATTGCATGTACTTATCTAGCCACAAATAATTGAGTTGTAAGCAGTGTTGAAGTAATCGCCAGTCGGGCGGTGGGGTGGGGAGTAACGATTAATCGGGATTAATTTTGATTAATCAGAATTAATTGGTGATTAATCGGCGCCTAGTCGGGATTTTTACAACAATGATTGTAATCAAATCAGAAAGTTTCAATATGACTATTGATCACGTAAAGGGTCAAAATGTCACATCTAAAGGAAAAAAATAAAAAGTTTTAGTGCTTAGGTGTCAAAATGTAATTGGCTAAATAACTTGGTCTCACCATTTTCATTTTTTAGCTTAAAACTGTGTTGGTTTTGCTTTTGGTTTAGGGTTGACGTTTCATTAAATGATATGCCTTTCGGCTGGGGCATTTTGGATTTTAAGGCCAAATGCACGCGACTGTCGATTTCAAAGCCAGAAGACGTCACTTTTTTTGTTTAGGGCTGACGTGTCACCACCCGAATGTTTGTTCAGTTACACAACTTTCGATTTTTAAGGCCCGAGCTGAAACCGTGCAAATGTCTATTTTTAAGGTCAAAACCACACCATTTGCCATATACAAGTCCACGTGACTCTTTAATTGTGTCACATTTTCGTGTATTCATTTGTATTGGTTAAATACTAAAAATGCCATTGTAAATGTTTATTTTCGTGATTTTTCCTTAAGGTTAACCATGTTTCATCTCACAGCTGATTTATAAATCTGACACTAGAACTTACAACATTCTGAGGAGCATCCTTTTGCTTGCACATGATCCACGGGACATCGGGATACAACGAGGTTGCCATGTCTGCTGCCCACTTGACGTATTGAGTGCCTTTTTCTTTGTATGATTCTTGAACATGATTGTACTCGTTTTCAACCTGCAACACAATCGCTACTTAACCGTCGAAGGATGATTGTTTAGATTGCATTAACATGGTGTACCTGTGCCATGATGATAGGTCCTCCTTGAGGCGCAAACAACTTCTCCGCCTTCATCATATTTACCATATATTCGATGTATCTTTTCATATGTTTCTAAAGAAATAGAAAACCTTTTGGTTATGTAAATGGTGATAATGATGCTAGTTCATGTATAAGTTATGGTAAGAGTGTTTATAAATCTTTGAAACCAGTTGAACCACTAAAACCAAAGAAACCAGGATGGTAACGCCGATTTGAGGTTCATACTATTTGAAAAAATAGGTCTAACCATTTGGAACTTGAAACTGACTGTGTAAACTGATTCGGTCGTTTGCATTTTTCATTCAACTTTTTTCATTTTTTAACATGAAATTATGCATATCTATGACATTATAAACCATCTTTATTGTTTTTTGTATTTTAATACAAACTAACAATTAAAAAGAAAATCGTTATGTCCAAACTACCATACTTAACCTTTTTGCCAGGTTCGGATGACCCAACCAGTCCGGTTTATTTAGTTAGTCCAAAGTTTTCATCAAAACCAGTCTAACTGGACAGTGAACACCCAATTAGTAATGCGTTTTAAAATGATTACGGACCATGTATGGTTCGTTATATGAGCGGAATACGATGTTGGGGATGTCTCTTAACCAGAATGGCAGTCCTCTGCACATAAAATTTCCAGAAAAAAAATACATGACAATCAAAAACAGGTTTTATAGAAAATAAAACTCAACTAAACTAATATAATAAAAAAATATAAAATTAATATTTTACCCAAGATTCCATTCTGCCTGAATGAAGGGCCCAAGTCGTAGAACAACATACATTTTATGTTCAGCAATTAATTTGATAAATTTCACCAAATCATAATTTCCTGTAAAATTATACTACCAAAAACAAATAAAATAAAATAAGTTTTCAAAAATTAAATATAATAAAATATAATTAACTGAAAAACAACCTGGCCTTGAACAGGCTCATGAGCGTTCCAAAAAACATAAGTTGCAATAGTGTTTAATCCTCCTTCTTTTGCCATTCTTATAATATCTGGCCACATCTAATTCAAAATTTTAACCAAATATATTAAGTTATAAAATATTAAGTTATAAAGACACGAACACGAAAAATATCAAATACATTGTACCTCAGGAGTGCTTCGAGGATAATGAATGGAACCCGAGAATATAAGTATCGGATTCCCACCAACAATAACGGACTTGGCATTGTATGTCACAGGTCCAGGGGTATATTCGTTCTCATCGTTATGAGAACAAACAAATACCAATGTGTTGGCGATCAAGAGGAGCATGAATGCCAACCGGCGTCTTGAATCCATGTTTTGGATGAAGTTTTACGTTTGTAATGATAATTTAAGTAGTTGATCATCGGTCACCGGGGTTTTTAGGAATGAGAAAATAAAATTGGGAGATGTTGGCCATAAGATTAAGGTTAGAAAACGTGTAAATTGAATAGTTCGTTGTTATTTGTAAGATATTTGGTATAAGAGAGACAAATGCGGTTATCACAAGGCTTAAGAGGATCTACCGGTTCGATAGGTATAATTTGGAGTGAGTGGTGGAGGTTTGAGTTTTTCCTTCCATGTATTAACAATGTGTTTGCTATATTTATGCAAAGTGATTTTCTAGATAAATAATGCCTAAATTTGTTATTTGAGGTTTCCTAAATAAGATTATAAACTTTATAAGACTTTGATTATTATTTAACACTTTTACAAACTTTGATAAAACAAATATTTGTATGAGTTTTGTTATTTTGGTGGGGCATATTAATACAAAGTTATTGAAAAGCAAATGATCTCTACTAACTTAAGTGGTAAACCAAAACATGGATTTAGTGATAAGTTAAATGATTAAAAACGATAATGACATGACAAGGGATGAGAGTGATAATCTCCGCTCTCTAACAAGAAGCTAGGATTTGGTGGGATTAAGGCCATTTGGTGTGGAAGCGGGGAGAGTAACAAGCTGCGGATGTGGTGGTGAAAGAAAGTGAGATGGCAGAGAGAGATGGTGTAACGAGGTTTGTGGGACCACAATAACACAACAAGGTATAGTCAAAGAAGAACATGATCGAGCAACAGGCTGCGGGAACACCACCCCCAACCTACGGGATGAACGGCTAACATCGAATGTTTACCCTATGACCAGACTACGACGTTGTTGGCCTTGTTGTAACATATATTTTTGCAGTACTAATTGTTAGAAATAACCCGTTCATGTGGCCTAACGGATCATTTGAGTAACGTTGCCAATATGACACAATTATAAGTTCCTAACATTTACTTGATGGAAGTAATTGTTATAAGTTACAGGGACTTTACGATTTCCCTTTAGATGCCTTTAATAGAGAGAATACCAAGAGTTTATAACCAACCATGATTTATGATCATAATTATAGATCATTAGTGAGAGTAGTCATGGTTTATAAATAGTTATATAAAGAACTCTTTTTATGAACACCACTACTACACTTTCTCTGATCATCCCATCAAGACTAAGGCATCATAACGGGAATTATGGTTTCGTCATCATCGTCTGCGAAGATACTCATTCCCACAAGTAAGTGCCTATAATTTCATGTTCATAATTATGTAAGTCTTGAATAAACATGATTAGGGTTCTATGTTTTTGACTAGGGTTCTATGTTTTTGACCCATGTTTATAGATATAATCAACATGTGGTATCAGAGCAATGTTGATTATATCAATCTGAATATGTTAATCGATCTGTTACTTTGTCGATTTTTTGCTTTACATTCACGTGATATGCAAAAGCATATCTATGGATCTTATGGAATTGGAAGTTAAAATATATACAATAAATTTGTTCCAATATTCCATGAATCGTTATTCATGAAATGACTAGACTTTTCAAAATCCATTAAATTTTAGAAGTGTTATGTGAATGATTTATTTGAATATCAACTGCACTCAATTAATTCATTTAATATTCATAAATTGTTTTACTATGAATTTTGTACATGAATATAATATTCATAAGATTTGGATCATGCCAATTTAATTATTTTATTTTTGTACATGAATGATGAACATTGACTCTTAATTGGTGGATTCATCTTTAAAGACTTCACCAAATATTTTCATTCACTTTTGTTTTATATTCCTATGAAGTTAGTGGGGATATAATTTTGTGTTAAAAATCAGAGTAACGATGAGTTTAAATAAATGGGCTCTTAGTGAATTAATTTTATATTAATTTTATATTAATGGTATATTATTTATTGCAATTCTTTATTCAATGTGATTAATTAGTGAATTAATGGTATATTAATTTTATATTAATGGTATATTAATTTTTAACTTTACGTAAATTTCCATGCCAACAAGAATCCATCAATTGGATTATTTCTTTGATTGGATTTAGTTTTGCAAAAAGGATTTAATCAATTGAGATATTTTATTTTGCAATCGATTTAATTTTTTTGCATATCGTTTATATGACAATCGGTTTGCAAGCCTTATTTATTTATTTACTTATTTTTGCTCTAATATGGAACAACTTGTGAATGGTCCAACTTAAGTATGCAAGTTAAATGGCAAACTTCAATAATCGATGATTGAACCAACGGGATATCATTTGATTAAACATTGAAGCTTTAGTTATGCCATCTTATGTAATTATCTGTATTCGCATAATTTACATAAATATTTCATTTCTGGCCCAAAGGTGTTATGTTATATTTATGTGCTTTACCTTATTGTGTATGTATGTTCATCATGATACATGAATTTTGGTCAAAGCCAAAGCGAAGCCAAAGTTCATGTAGAACATTGAGACAGACTATATTTATGTGTGTTCATAATATATGAATTTTGGTCAAAGCCAAAGCGAAGCCAGAGTTCATGTAGAACACTAAAGACGGTCTATTATTTTATATCGTTCATTATGCCTAAAATTTGGTCAAAGCCAAAGCGAAGCCAAAGTTCAGGCAGAACATTAAGTTGGTTTTTATTTACGTAAGTTATTAATATGTTCATAATACATGAATTTTGGTCAAAGCCAAAGCGAAGCCAAAGTTCATGTAGAACAATAATTCAGTCTATTATGTATGTTCATAATGCATAAATTTTGGTCAAAGCCAAAGCGAAGCCAAATTTATTTAGAACATCAAGACAATCTGTTATTTATGTACGTTCATAATGTCTGAATTTTGGTCAAAGCCAAAGCGAAGCCAAAATTCAGGTAGAACCTTAAATTAGTCTGTTATTTTGGTGTTATAGTAGACTATATCTTTAATATAATAATTTGTGTCTGCCTTACTTGATTACCCCATAATGTAAATCACTTCAAGCTTCTTCTTAGGTTTGTATCTCATCTATTTCATCCACTCTAATTTCAAAACCTAAAATGTTTTGCTTACTAAAGAGTTTCTACAAAATTTGCTCTTGTTATTTTGTTGATTATTTCTTAAGATATGATAATCCTACTGCTCTTTTCTGATAAAAGTTTTCCAGAAGACAACTAGAGTATGACTAGTGGGATAAGTCAACCATTATATCTTTTATGATAATCAAGAACTAATTTAATTATTGCTATCATGTGAGCTATTCTAGATTCTAAATTTCCGAAGACTAATTTGTTTTCTTTGGAAGAATCAAAATAACTCCTAAGATGCATGCATTACTCTAGATTCTTACTATAAAGTTAGTGGCATATGCGAGTACATCATGGTGTACAATACCATGACCCATAATTTAAAGGTTTACACATGGAAATCAGTACACTTTTCCAGTGCATTACATATAACTTTTCCACCAAAATAATAAGTTTCCTTAAGAATCAACTATACCACTCAAGAGTACCAAAGAAAAACGAGTGTGTTGATTAGCAGCATATGTACAGGAAAAGGAATGCATGAAACTGGAAAATTAGATGCTCTTCATCTCACCGCCACTAAACCTTAAAGGAGGATACTTTTAAGATTCAACGATAGTATACAAGTACTATTTTCAGCTATAAGTTTCTTCAAAAGGAAAGTCTCGCTGCAAATTTGTGTCATTAAACCAGGCATGAGCGTCGAGACTATCCATTATTCAATGGAACAGCTGGCTAAGATAAGTAGTCAGAAATTTATGATATTTAAGTCTGCTAATGATGATATTCCAATCAACACATGACGAGTTGACTCTAGTTCTTTGTGTTTCCTTACCAGAAATCAACAAATAATTAATATAAGAGTTAGTGGCAAAATTTTATGTTAAGACTATAAGAACCATAATAAACTGTTTTATAATTAGGCTTTATGATACCTTATATATTCTGTAGATTATTCAGAATTTAGTATCAATATGAAAGCTACATTATGACAGTTGTGAGGTTTGCATGGTTAAAACAAAGTCACTCTTACCTTAAACTCTCATATTATTTGTCATATCAATCTGGATAGAAACCTTATAAGATAGCACTAGATGATGCTACACTTTTTCACAACATTTTGTTATCATGAAAATTTAACAAAAGAAAAATGAGACTTACAAATTCCATCCATTAAGACCAAATTCATGAGAAATCATGACTAGGTTAATGAAGGATGAAATGTTATCAAATCTCATTCTTAGTGATTTATGAGCATGTGTTATAAGCCTTAATATTTAAATGGCTAAGGGAATAAATTAAGTTCCATTAGAAGTTATATTTCATTGGAACTTATCCCAAAATGGAATATTCAGACATAATTCATTTATCATAATATTTACTTGTATTTAATATGTCTTATATGAATAAAGATATTAAAGAAATTAATTCATGTATACTATGATTCCTTCTAAATATGTCCTCAAATATTTTATAACATCTGGACATTAAGGAAATCAAGTCTAACATATATGAAAGGTTCTCACAACACGTACATCACTGAAACTCATCTTGTAGCATTCCTAGAGATCTAAAAGGTTAGTGGGAGCATTAAGTGTCTTTATCTTAACTTGCAAGAGTTGCAAGAGGTAGGGGAGTGAAAGCTTGTTGTTACATCAATTTGTACCTCTTGTACAAGACACTGCTCCTTCACAACTTTTCTCTTTAAGAATATACTGCTACTTTAACAAAAGTTACATTGTTGCTTAGACGTGGGCACAATCAGATTTCTTGCCATAATTGGAATCCTCAAACAGAGAAACTACAAGGAGTAACTTCATTAATTTGTTACTCTATTAGAATTTATTGGTCTCCTAATGTTGACCATAAGCATGCTAAATTGTTAAAGATTTCTAAGTCAGTGGGAGCAGTAATAGTCCTTATCAGGACTTGCAAGAAGTACAAGAGGCGGGGGGAAGAGACTTATTAATTTTTACTCCGATTACACCTCTTGTACACCATACTCCACCAACTCTTACACACTTAGAATCTTGAAAGCGAGAGCAACTTAATCAAGAGTTAATCCATAAATCTGAAACTCATTATACAACCCAACAATCAACTACGGAGGTCATATAGGTTTAACTTTGATGATTATGTATCCTCCTTGACTTAAGTTGAAATGGATATTGGAAAGTTTACTGGTCCTAGTTCCTCTAATTAAGCCAATAGCATCAATCAATTTTCTAAATGGAATAAGAATTGTTATTAGCAAATTTGATTTTAACGTTTGGGATTTGGTTGAATTACCTAAGGGTGTTCATCACTAAACAAAATCTGAATGGAAACGTTAAGACGCTAAAAGTATGATTGATTGTTAAAGGTTATGCTTAAAAGAGAATTATTTATCAAAGAATCATCTTACATTTCTTACAAAATGTTTCTTTGAGGATCATTGTTGTTCTAGTGGCTTATAATCGTTTAGAGCTACATTATATGAACATTAAAACAACTTTCCTTAAACAAAGACTTACATGTTCATAAAACAACCTGAAAGTTCTAAACTGAAGGTCAAGAACACTTACTTTGTAAGTCGATTAATTCCATGTATGGGGTTAAGGCAAACATCAAAATGTGATGAAATCTTAATGCATTTTTTCATCAAGAATTAAGTGGATTTATGTACCTACCTCAAGATGAGTGGGAGCAACTAATGTAAACTTGTCCTTATATAGATAGCACTTTTTGGATAAGTATATGTTACACAAGTCAAATAATTTCTCACACATATTTTGATATAATGAATCTCGGAGATATCACTTACGCGAGAGATATCAAAATATACCGAGATAGACTCAACAGGACATTAGTTTCGTCCCATAAGCTTTACTCTAAAGCGGGCTCTTACATGCGTAACAAATAATATAGCTCTCCTTTAGAAGATAAAATGATAAATGATATTACTTCCTTATGCTTCGTTAATTAGAAGCCTTACGAAGGTTCAAGTCTATACTCGTTTAGATATTGCTCACATTGATGAAAATTAGACCACTCTAGATTATTGTGAAGCATCTTACGATATCTTTAAGAAACGAGAAAGACTATAAAGAAGAGGTTGATTATTCTTACCTTGATTTTGTAATATTCAAAAGAACCTATAAGTCAATTTGGGGTAATCCTTATGTTTGCAGACAAATTTATCTTATGGAGGAGTCATAAGAAACTGTTAACAACAACCTAAATTATAATGACATAATATGTTGTTAATTAACAACGCAATTGTCACTAAATGTTGTTGAAATTTTATCAGTAGACTCATAAACTGATTAACTCCATATAAATACTATATTGAAGACTTACTGTGAAAAGTCAGCTACCTTATTTCCTCGAACAGTAACAGTTCGAGAGGTGCTGCATTAAACTTCGATACAAAATTATTGTTCGTTTATGAACAAGAAGAGGAAACTAATTATTTGTATCGAATACATTACATTCATGATATGCTTGCGGATCCGATAACTAAGGTCTACACCCAAATTCTTTTTAAGAGCTCATAATAAAGACGGGTTTTACTAAAGGCCTTACATAATAGCATATCGTACATATGAATGATTAATTATTATTTTTTCCTCAATTACACAATTTGTTTGTCTATAAATACGTATGTGCACCTGATGACGTATAGACAAGAATTATACAAATTAATTTCAAAGGGCTTACCTCAGTCATTTTGGTCTTAAATTTACGTATGTTTTGATTTGGGGTTGTAACATGATTAATGGGGGTCTTGAGTTGAAAATAACTCAATGACTGTATTTTTCTGTTACAGTTTCAATTTGAAACATTAATTAATGTTATAACTTGGCCAAACTTACTTATGCTTCTCACAAATGATCACTCGGCCAAGTAGGAGAATGTTAGAAATAACCCGTTCATGTGGCCTAACGGATCATTTGAGTAACGTTGCCAATATGACACAATTATAAGTTCCTAACATTTACTTGATGGAAGTAATTGTTATAAGTTACAGGGACTTTACGATTTCCCTTTAGATGCCTTTAATAGAGAGAATACCAAGAGTTTATAACCAACCATGATTTATGATCATAATTATAGATCATTAGTGAGAGTAGTCATGGTTTATAAATAGTTATATAAAGAACTCTTTTTATGAACACCACTACTACACTTTCTCTGATCATCCCATCAAGACTAAGGCATCATAACGGGAATTATGGTTTCGTCATCATCGTCTGCGAAGATACTCATTCCCACAAGTAAGTGCCTATAATTTCATGTTCATAATTATGTAAGTCTTGAATAAACATGATTAGGGTTCTATGTTTTTGACTAGGGTTCTATGTTTTTGACCCATGTTTATAGATATAATCAACACTAATAGCATAGCCATCAGTAGGGTTTAGGGAGGGTGTTATGGGGACAAACCTTAACCGTATCCTAAGGAAATAGAGAGCCTGCTCCCGCTTCAGCTACATGAAAACAGGCTAGGTACCAATAAAATATAGCTGAAAGATTCCTACCAAATAGCCATACAGTAATACTGCTAATGAAAGTTGTAAACTATAGTAGCTATAGATAATAAAGCAAATAGGATTATAAAACACACACGTACCCTTACTATATAATCCCCTAAGCATGTCAATTCTCCCAAACAACACGAAGGTAGTGCTAAGGCTACGTATATAACAACCCTCCAAAATTATTTCTGACACCCTTAATATGTTTAGAATGTCCCTAGACGTCCTAAAATACGCCCCGAATACGAGAAATGGCCCTAAATACCTTTAAAGTTTGTAAAAATAAAATAAAAACAATTTCTGAGGATAGCTCGCAGGCCACGAAGACCATAGTAGTCTCTTACGCGGGCCGCGACAGCTCAAAGTCAGGGCGACACCCTGAGCTGCCACGTGGCAGCAACGTGTTGGGTCTAGGGTTTGAGTCGGACAGGCTAGGGCCTACCCTAGATGGCCTCGCGAGCCGCGAAGCCCTTGGTTGAAGTTTACGAGGGGAGCGACAAAGTGGTCGATCGGGACTATAAATAGATGCATTCGGCCTCAGTTCAATTCGCACCAAAACGAATTCTCTCTCTCTTCTCTGAAGAACAAGCATTATAATCGGGCATTATACCCCCCCCCCCCCAAATAACGAAGTTCTGCCTCGTTGTAAGTATCATAACCCCTGGTTACGTATTAGATACGCCGCCCGATTGATCTAGTGCTCCGTAACGGCTGTCGAGGTTCTACCCGACGTAGTCGTTGGAGTTCTGTCTCGGGGAGGGTATTACTAATGTAAATATTGGGTTATTATACTAACGTGTGTGCATTGTGTAATTAATAGATAATCACCAGGAAATCACAAAGAGAAACCCTAAGATAGCAATGTGAGTAATCTCCTTTTTGCAAACTGTTTTTACAAAACCTCAAATGATTTACATTATATTAAACAGTGATTGAGTATTTGTATTCTACAATTATCGTCGGTATGTTGGGGTTTTGTATACAAAATTTGTTACTACACTGTGAGTAGTAACATAACCACAAGTCGGGTTGACAGTACCATGGGTGGTAATTAAAGTAGAAAATAAACAAATGTAATTGCGCGACCGCCCTCAATGCTGTAAATGGTTTTACCTGTCTTGATTAAACCGGGATTCACTCACCAGTATTTCCCACTGACAAAATGTTTTTAAACGTATTTCAGGTAACAAAATGTGAAAGCCAAATAGAAGCCAGCTGGACAGCACTGAAGGCTTGGAAAAGTGGCTATAAAAGTTACCTAAATAAAGAAATGTTTTTATTTAAATAAAATAGGGTTTATCCCTATAAAAAGAGTAAACTGTCATATTGGTCCCTATGGTTTGGCCAGTTTTGCCACTTTAGTCCAAATCTCAAACTTATTACATCTGGGTCCCTATGGTTTGCATTTTGTTGCCATTTTAGTCCAAATTTCAAAAACCCCATTTTTTTTACTGTTACAACCTCCTATTTTGTCCTGTAGTGCAGGGGCATTTTGGTCATTTTGCTTTTTTTTTTACATTTTCTTTATTAACATCATCCCCAAATAAATAAATAAATCATAATCATCATCATCATCCCCAATAACTGACTCTCTCTCTCTTTTCTCTCTAAATCGATCAGATCCAGATCCACGATGCTCTCTAAATCGATCAGATCCAGATCCATCATCGTCATCGTCATCTCCAGCGTCGTCCCTACCGAAACTCAGATCCACCATCGTCATCGTCATCTCTGCGTTCCTCTCTCTCTCTCTCTCTCTGATGTTTCTCTCTCGTTCGGCTCTCTCTCTCTCTCCTGTTTCTCTCTCTCTCTCTTTCTAGTGGAATGTTGTTTGAAGGAGATGGTGTTGTGATGTAAGAGAGAGAGAGAGAGAGAGAGAGAGGTGCGGTGGTTGCAGGGGGTGCGAGAGGGTGGTGGTGCTTGGCGGCGAGAGGGGGGTGATGGTGGTGGCATGTGGTGGTGCTTGGTGAGATGGTGATGACGTGTCGTTTGTTGATTTATGCAAGGTTACTTGAATCTGTGTTGGATTGGTTTTTGTTACTTGAATCTGGTGGTTACTTGAATCTGTGCTTTTTAATCATTAACTTGAACCCCCTGCATCTGCTATGATTTATTGTTGTTGTTGTTGTTCTGGCAGTGGCATTATTATTTATTAAGTTTGTTTCAAGGCTATGATGATCAGAGTATCAGAGTATTCTGGTGGTGATTATGATTTTTTTTTGTGTAAACTGCGAGGCTGTGATGATTTCACCTAATCCGAGTCAAAATTGGGTCAACATTTGAGATTTTCCGCAGCTTGGCGTGGCAGAATCGGAGGAGGGCAAGTGCGCTTGCAACCTCTGTTTGCAGCCATGGCGGTTTTGATTTGTTGTTGGAGCCTCGTTTCTTTTTACAAATCGGTTTTTGATTTTCTTGAAGATGATGTTCTTGATTTTCTGGATTTTCTGGGTTTTGATGATGATGTTTGATGATGTTCTTAAAGATACAGATCTGTGCCTCGTTTCTTTTTACAAATCGGTTTTGTTTTTGTGATGGTTTCTGGTTTTGTTCTGGGTTCTTGATTTTCTTGAAGATGATGTTCTTGATTTTCTGGGTTTTGATGATGAAGTTTGACGATGTTCTTGATTTTCTGGGTTTTGATGGTGAAGTTTGATGATGTTCTTGAAGATAGATGTTATTAATTATTGAAATATTATAATAAATTAACATGGACCAAAATGCCCCTGCACTACAGGACAAAATAGGAGGTTGTAATAGTCAAAAAAATGAGGTTTTTGAAATTTGGACTAAAATGGCAATAAAATGCAAACCACAGGGACCCAGATGTAATAAGTTTGAGATTTGGACTAAAGTGGCAAAACTGGCCAAACCACAGGGACCAAAATGGCAGTTTACTCCTATAAAAATGTGTGCACTTGAAACTTGGGAATTTCCCATGTATTTAATGTTATAAAAGTGTGGTATTTTACTCTGATAAAATATTTCCTAACTACGGTCCTGATGTAAATTTCCGCTGCCAAAATTGATAAACACCGATACCACTAACACTGGCCGCGGCCGCCCGTTCCCGGGTAATTAGGGGACGGGGGTTGCGACAACGTATAAGGCAAACAAAAGGATATAAAAAGCTAAGGCCACGAGACAAATCTAAATACAGACTATACCTGAAAAACGTGGTCCATAACCCTAATACGACATCTCCAAAAACTCCTAACATCGAGTATATCCTCAGTGAGATGCAAGTCAAGCAAATCAAGCATAATTCATTCATCTCATGTTAGTTTTGGTTTACTTCCGCTCCTCATCCCCTCCATACCGAGACTTTCCTGTGTGAAAAGTACATATCCCTTACTACGTGAAACATTTACTAGAACAAGGTGTCCATTAAACATTCTCTAAACTTACACATACCGCTCTCTCCACCTTTGGTTTCTGTTTTCTATTGTTCAATAAAAGACCTCTCTCAGCTTTACTAGTAATTTCTTCTTTAGATTGCTTCATTTTTTTGCTCATTTACTCTCTGTTAGATGATTACAATTGAATTATGTTTCAAACGCTTTTTTGCTAATTTGTTTTGAATTACTTGTTGAATATTGGATAACTCGTATCATGATTGAATATTAGCATTATACGTTATATGTTACCGGATATAAAAACTAACTTCGTGGAAGATCTTGATTGTTTAAAGTCATCAACTTTTAATCTAAGTTGCTTAAAGACCCTAAAAAGCTTCAAGAAGCAACAATTCAGGACAATTTTATAATCTATGTTCTAGATATGTGTGGTTAGCGACGATTTTATATCATACTTTCCCACTCCTACCCTGCAATCGTATACCACCTCGCCCTATAATATGTGTTTACCCTTCCACTAACCCTAAATTGATTCCTATGGTTGTCATACCAAACCAAAGTCTCTCATATGTGTTGTATGTGATATTATTACACATATATAAAATACTATTCTTACCTATCTTTAATAAATGCAGGGGCGGACCTACAGTCATCCGCGGGTGGGCGGTCATCCCCTTTAAAAAATATATATTAGTGTTATTCGTACGCTAAAATCTCGAGCGCATCCCTAAAAATTTTGACACCGCTCCCCATGAACTTGAAATGAAAGAGCAAACAAAGAAATGATACAGAAAGCTTTTTTTTTTTTCCGGTGATCGCTGAGATTTGCAGGTATTTTAACATGAAGAAGGAGATATGACTTGTTTTTTATTCTTTTTAAAGTTTTAAAGTTACTGACACCTATGGTAGATTGGAAAGCATGCATTGAAGTTTGAATAGCTTTGGTTTTTTTAATTGGTTTATTTAATTTACTTAAATTTAATGGAAAGTATTTGTGAAAAATATATATACACGTAGATGTAAAAGAAAAGATTTTCATGAATAATATAATTTTTTAACCTTTAAGTAAGCCAAGGGAAGGACTCTACGTACATGATTTTTGATGACTAATGTGACTACCGATAAAAATCACTTTATTTAATTTAGATTCGTTAATCACTCTATTAAAAACATTGAATATAAAATGACTTTAAACTTTTATTTATTATTTTTACTTTATTTATATTCGTTAAAAATATTCGTTTATATTTTTTCTAGTTTTACCAACTTCATCATCGTATGACTAGATTTCTAAAATAAAAATCCGTAGATAGCAATTATAGATATATTGCATTTCAATTATGTATTTCTAATAGATATTGATGATTTTTTATTATGTATCATAAAATATAGTTTGATTTTATCTTTCTAGCAATGTTTTTAAACTCGGACGGGCCGGTCGTCGGACTGGTCCGGCCGGGAGCCGGTGACTAAAGCGGACCGGTTTATTGGTTTCAGCCGTTTCAACATTGGGCTGGTTGTCGGGCCTGTAGCCGGGCGGTCGGGCCGGTCATGTGTTGTAACGCCCTGCGTTTTGAAACTTTTATCTTTTGGAGAGTCTCGTCCCTGTAATACTCAATGTTACCTATTTGAGTCTTAATTATGATAAACTATGTGAAACTTTACTCGACGTGATAGTTTTATGAAACTTGACTCTTGTGATACTAGACTCTTGTGATACTTTGGAACTCAAATCTTGAAACTAGACACTTGTTATGCTTGATACTTGTTAAACAAGAAACTTGATGCTTATTGAACGAGAAACTTTGATCCTTTATTGAACGAGAAACTTTGATCCTTTATTGATCGAGAGACTTTGATACTTGATACTTTGATACTTCAATACTTGATAGTTATTGAACGGGATACTAGCTTGAACGCAGACTTAAAACACAGAAACTTTTGTGTTATTTATATAATATTATCATGTAATGGTTATTCACAATAATACGCAACGCAACGCTTAATCTAGCTCGCACAACGAACCAAAGTCGGAAAACTAGCAAACGGGTCTCGGCTGTCCGAAGGGACATCCGGTCGGATGACCGTCCGATCTGATGACCGTCCGATCGGATGACTGGAAGGTCATCCGATCGGATGACCACTCGACCGAATAGCCATCCGACCCCTTGCACCTCTCCACCGACTTACCTGTCACTTTCACCTATAAATAGACCACTTGTGCTCTCATTCTCACCTTTCACTCTCTGCCATCCTACCACACGCACTCTCAGTCATTCTAAGCAAGATTCAAGGCAAATCGTAAGTATTCTTTCCTGATTCTTGTACAACTTTCATCAATTATCACTTCTACGCAAGATTCTTCATCAAAATCACACAAACACTTCAATATTTTCATGAAAATCGACTAATTTGGGGTCTCTTGGAGGGGGTTTCCACTCAGAAGTTAGTACAAACTATTATGGAGCACCATTTAAGCAAGAACGGCCCTAGATATAACAATATTTCACAACTTTTATACAAAAACTTAAGAATCTCACACTTTCACATCAGATCTGACGGAATTTCACATGGTTTCCGGCTCAGATCTGATGAACATCATGTTTTACACTTGATTTTCGAACTTTTCTTCATCTTTTATACAAAACATGGGTGAAATCAAACTCAAACAGACTATTGACTCGTTCCTTAGTCAAAAGCCGACTTGAAAGCTGATTTCCACCGGAGAACGGACAGATTGACGGGTCCAAACATGAAACCTCACCATAAACATTTCGTCGGTTCGAGAAGGGGTGGTTTCCAACCGGTCGAACGAGCTGGGTTTGGTATGTTTCCGTTGTTTAACACGTCGTCATACCGTCTCCATTGCCCTGAAACTTAGAAAATTCCACGAAACTCACTCACTTACCATCTGTCCGAATGGTCATCCGGTCGGATGACCATCATCCAGATGATCTGATTATGTTGACACTTGTTTGTTTTACAGGACACTATCATCACAACGTTTGAAACTTTATCAGTTCACAAACTTTACCCACTGTTCGAATGGCCATCCATTCGAATGGTCATCCGTCCGGATGACCATCCGATCGGATGGAGTACATCTGTTCGAATGGTCATCCAACCGGATGACCATCCGTCTGGATGACCATCCACTCAGGTATTTCTGACAGACACCTTTACTCGTTTTCGTACCGTTTGACACTATGTTCCCAACCAGGTCAGCACTTAGAGGACTTATGCTTTGTTCCCCGCACGCAGGCTGATCCAGCGCTCCCTTCGATCCAATCTTAGCAGTGTTTGGTTTAAGCACGTACTGTGAGTATACTCGATCCCTTTTTGTTTTAAACACTTTTGGGATGCAACATGTATTCTATATATCAAGACACCTGACACTTGAAACTTGTTTGAAACATACTCTATCCAGTTAAAACATGAAACTTGAAGCTTGATACTTGAGACTTTTATGCTATGTGAACGTTTTATCCTTGTGTGTAGTTCCGCCTTAACAATGGTAGCGCTATAGGGGTAATGCACCTCCCCGTTAGTCTTTGGGGTATTGTTACTCCTGTTAGTCTTTGGGAAAGGTATTTAACGCATTGGAAACTTGGGCTATCACTTGGACTGCGTAAACTAGCATGGTGAAACTTATTTTATATGTTTTTATGTTGGATATGAGTTTTTAAACTATTATGCTACGTATTCAAACTTGTATGCTCGCCAACATTCTTGTTGATAGTATTTTAATACATGTTGCAGGTTGATAGTAGCTGGGATTCAAGAAACAAGCTAGGGTGATGCTTAGAAACTCATCTTAGATAAAGAAGAAAGTTTTGAACAATGTTTGAATCGTATGTTGTTTTGATACTTTATGTTGCATGTGAATTATGGTTGACAAATTTTAGACTATTTATGAAATTTGATTAATGACTATCGAAACAAATAGTGTTGTTAAATCTCTTGAGCAATCTGATTCACTTAGTGCCGTGCCCCGATGTTTCCGCCATCGGTTGGGGTGTGACAGTTTGGTATCAGAGCCATAACTATAGGGAATTAGGAAAAGTAGGAATGTTTTGCCTAGTCTATAGTTCTAGGGAACTCGACTCCTATTTGTTGTTTAAGACTTGTGCATTCTACCGTACATGCTTCCTAGCAACACTTTCCTGTTAAACTTACTTGCCTTTCCTAAGGCTAACACAATACACACTTAGATACTTTGAAAACACTCTCGAAACGGCTCATCAAAACAGGGGTGATTCCCGCCTTTGATGACGACTTTTGCTCAACAGTGTCTGTACTTTTGCACGAGATTTACCCTCAAGATAGGAGTGACATCCTAACCTTGAAGGAAATCTCCATCTCTTATTCTATTGGTCTTATCTTTTGATAAGTGCCGACAAGATTAGGGTACGATGTTACTGATGCGTGTGTAGTGTAATATATTTTTGATGA
The DNA here is from genome assembly GCF_002127325.2 of Helianthus annuus. NCBI lineage: Eukaryota > Viridiplantae > Streptophyta > Magnoliopsida > Asterales > Asteraceae > Helianthus > Helianthus annuus. The sequence continues at coordinate 48,640,720 of NC_035447.2, read as the reverse complement.
GTATTTAAGCCCCTTTTTACACTTTTAGCCAAGTTTTAAATTTATAAAACACGATATTTACTAACACTAAACACACATATGGGCAAGTGCACCCATCGTGGACGTAGTATAGTGTTGGTAAGATACCGAGGTCGTCCAAGGACACAAGAGCTTTTAATACCGGTTTATCCTCAACGTCTAATCAAATCAAAAAGTGAGAAAAATGTTTTAAACTAAGAAAAATAAAAACTAACTAAATGCTGAAAAATAAAATAAAATGAAAACAGATAGACAAGATGAATCACTTGGATCCGACACGTGTATTAGTATAACCTTTGATTATTTTCGCACTTTTGCACTTGTTTAAGAGATTATCTTAGTTATTGTAGTAGGCCCCTCTTTTGAAGGCGACGTTACCCTCAACCCAGTAGTTTGAGTCAGCAAGGATACAATCCTAAAGGGTCGGATTATTGAAAGAAAATGAATTAAGTTATTAATGCAAATTGTGGTAGGCCCCGCTTTTGGCGGTGACGTTACCCTCGGCTAAGTAGTCTGAGTCAGCAGGGATACAGTCCTAAATAGCCGGGTTATAGTATTAATAGTAGTTAACTTATGAGGGGGTCAAAGAGTTTGGATCCCCGCCATCCAATACCTATGGGTATTGAAGGAGATCCTACTAAATTTGACCCAGGTCCCAAGCAGGACCTCTAAACGCTGAACAAGGGCAAGACCCTTACCAAACCGTTCCCTTAACCCCCGACCAGGTAGCCAACATACCTCCATATAGACCGTGGATATATGAATGGTGAAAATCTTTTATTTTATATAGACAGTAAAATAATGCCAAGACACCACGGACAAACGATAAGGAAAGATCACCTTCAACATAAGTAACTAGTTATTAAAGTCATTAATACAAAACCAAATAAAAAGTGCAAAAGATTAAAAATAAAAAGTATTATACTAAACACTTGTCTTCACCAAGTGATGTAAGAGACTTAGGCAAACATGGCCTTGATTGTCAAGAACTCTTACGATCAATCTTGGATCCCGAGACGACTCACACACTCTACGATGGACAATGGATGATGGTGGTGGATGATGGTGTTATGGTGGTGGTGGGTGGCGGATGAAGTGTGAGAGAGGTGGTGTGCCAAGGGATGAGAGAAAATGAAGCCAAGCTCCTCTATTTATAGGCTGAACAGAAGGCTGGACACGGCCCCGTGCCCGTCTGACATTCTCTCTCTTCATTAATTGTAATTCGCAATTACAATTAATGCGCCTGCTGTACTTTCACCACGCCCCCGTGCTCGCTGGACACGGCCCCGTGGTGGGCAATGGAAGCTTCTACTGGTTTGTCTTTTCTGCTGCTTCCTGGGCACGCCCCCGTGTTCGCTGGACACGGGGCGTGTTCAGACTCTGTTTCTTTTCCTTTGCCTTGGGAGGTGCCGTTGAGGGTCCGGGCAGTCTACTTTTGTCCCTTTTCTTGTATTTATGGTAGAATTAGTTGTCTTTTTGCTTCTTTTGTGATTTTGAGCTCATTTCATCCTGAAAATACAAAAGGAAGACAAAAACACTCTTTTTCCAACATTAGTACTTAAAAAGGGTTAGTTTTATGCCTTAATTGATGTGATTTATATGTTGCATTTTACACACATCAAATACCCCCACACTTGAACTTTTGCTTGTCCTCAAGCAAAACTCTTTAAATGTGGCTTACACTCCCAAATGGAATAGGTAGAAGAGAAGTTTTTAGCTTGTCCTAGAGTGTCGGGAATCCAAGGTCTTTATAAGTTTTATTTTTATTTATTTACAATCCTATTCGTTATGATTTATTTTGAACTTTTCATAAGATAAATTACTTATTTGGGCATAGCATGCCTTATTAAAATTCCATTTATATACTAGTTCACATACCTCACGGGAGATCACTCAACACTCGGCCGAAGGTGTATATTTTTAGTGAATCACTCGAGAGCGGCATGGAACTTACGCCTTCCATAGGCTTGCCAAGCAATCAATCCTCCTCCTTTTTAACTTTTTTACCTTTGTAAATATCAAGAGGACTTTTGGGGTGAAGGGTTAGGCTTGGGTTAAAGGTGGGTGGTTGGGTTAGTGGTTAGTAAAAAGGGCGAAAATCGTAACAAGCGTCGGTTTTCGTGAAGTACCTTGTTTTTAGTGACTTTTTATTTTGAAGTATTTCTCCAAACAAGCTTTTTTTTATAGCTTTTGTTTGTTTTTGACTTCATCACTATTTTTTTTTTCTTCGTCACATAAATAGGTGAGTTTACGAAAAAGCGAGCTTGTTACTAAAATAAAGGGTGAAAAATAAAAAAAAAGTTTTTGGTGGGAAAAAAAGGTTTTGGGGTAATGAAATGAAAGGTTTAGGCTCAAAGGGGCTATCTAGGGGGATTTTGGGTAGGTAGTAAAAAAAAATTGAAAAATAATGGTTTTGAAAGAAAAATGGTTAGTCCTAATGCCTCCATCATTTACTTACTTGGGTTTAAGTTGGTAAGGACCGGGAATGTATCGTCGTGGCAAGTTCTAGATTTGTAAGAACCGAGCGGCTATTCACACAAGAAACGAAAAATGAGCATTTAGTCTAAATATGTATATTTTTATGCTCAATAAAGGCTCAAAACTCACTTTTGTGGGAATGGGTTTTTATGTGACCAAGTATATATAATCGAATTTTTAACTAAGCTTGTCATGCCGTTTCATAATTTTCTTATGTTGGTTCTTTTTTTATCACGACGCTATCGGTTGTAAACTTGTAAAAATATAACCTTTTTAGAACTTGTTATTCCCAACTTAAACTAAGACAAGTGAATAAAAAAATGAAAAAGTTTTTGAAAAAATTTGGGGTGTTTAGCGGTTCCAATAGAGTTTTGTGTAAGGCTTGTGTTTAGGATTTTGCAAAATTTCAAGGTTTTAGCATCCCCCCCACACTTAAATTACACATTGTCCTCAATGTGTCCAAAAATAATGTTTTTGGTTGATTAGAATGTGTAAAAGTGGGTTAAAAAGCAAAGATTTATGTTACTGGCATCCTGGACACGGCCCCGTGTTGACCGGGCACGGCCCCGTGGTCAAGTGCCAGTAACAAAAATTAGAGAATTGAAACAGAAGCCTGGACACGGGGGCGTGTCCGCTGAACACGGCCCGTGTCCAGTTACCTGAACTGGGTAATTTTCTGCAGGGGCTCAGCACGGGGCCGTGTTGGTTGGGCACGGCCCGTGTTGAGCCTTCTGTGATGGAGATTTTTGTCGGGTTGCTCTGTTCTTCGTGCATGGTTCCATTTTTCTCGTTCCCTTTTTCATCCATTACCACCATGAGTGTGTTTTATACTCACGACAACCATCAATCATAAAAACCATCATAGCATTGCAAGTCATAGAGAGACATTACATTAAGTTAGCTAAATAACTAGGGGATACATAAGGTTATCATAAGGGTTCTACTTATTTAAGAAAATTTCGGGAATAGCTTCCCGATGTAGTAACTCTCTCTAGCCGATGGCTCCTCGGTTTTCATTCAAAGTCATTCTTCTATCTCCCTTGGGAGGTAAAAGGTAGCTTCATTCTCTTCGGTGTCTCGAGGAGGAACGCTCATCGGGACTCCTTGCACCACCCTTGGTTGAGGTACTTGGTGCATGGCGTGCCATTCGGCTGGAATGATGACCTCGGGTACTACATTCCACGCCCTTTGGGTTATCACCGGAACCAAAGGCGGGGAAGCGAGAAGGTTTAATCTCTGGTGCAGGAGATTTACTTCTCGTAGGCAGCCCTCCAAACCTACCGTCAGATGATTAATACGATCCACCAAAGCTTCTTCTACTCCCGTCATCTCGTCTATGGCTTCTCTCAAAGCGTAAACGTAGTTTACTAGGGAATCCTCTGCCGTGGACGACCTCCTTCCATTTCGGTTATTTCTCGAAGATGTTCCGCTGTTTCTGCTGGCCATTTTCTGCGAAATAAGCCGAAGATAACTAAACTTTTGCAAAACAGTACCTCGAACACGGCCCCGTGTTCAGCTATCTGCAGGATTTTTGTCTAACGACTCCAGGTTTTTAAATTATTTTAATACACTTTTATTGTGTTTTAAGCTTAGATAATTTAAAACAAAGTTATAGAACTAACTTTAGACAAGAATCCGTAGCAAAAACTCCTACAAACCTTTCATAGAAGGTTGGAATCATGGGTTTCCAAGCTTCCATGGAGGTAAGGTTTGAAAAATTTTTGGAAGAAGGAGAAATGAACAAAAGTGGAAAAGACAAGATGGTCCTTAGGAACCTTCTTTTAGCACTTACCTAGGATGGTATATGTGAAGATCCCAGGAATCTCTGCTTGGTGAAGTGGTCAAAAATGAGCAGGATTCAGGCTGCATTTAAAGAAAACGACAGCACACTGGACACGGCCCCGTGTCCGCTGGACACGGCCCCGTGTGCAGAGAAAATCCTGACACATTTTGTCCGTATTCTGACAGAATCAGCAGAGAATCTTCTGAGTGAACACGGGGGCGTGTTGACCGGGCACGGCCCCGTGTCGGCAGGCTGTTTTATGGAGTTTTGTTTCTTACTAAGGAGTTAATTTATATCGGGTGGCTCTTGACTTGTGGAACAACCCCAAAGTGCCGAAGATACCTTAATTGTCCTATACTAAGGCGAGAACGCAAGAGGTTGTCGGTGAGGGTAATTCCTATTTTCATTCTAGGTGGACAAGTCCAACCCTTTCCCGGGCTCTCGTTAAAGAAGGTGTATGCCGAATCGCTCAGGTCTATGTATGCACCGAACGAAGTCGATGGGGAGTCCTTCACGGCACAATCGGCACAGGGACGACTATCGTCCACGTCTTTTCTAGGTAAGAAGGTATTTTCGGGAGCAACGAGGTTGTCGGAATGCGGTTCCAACATTTCCTCATGGTCATCGTCTTGGGATGGATCTAAAAAATCCTTCCTAAGTTCTTTTGACCAATCGAGAAGTAGTTCTTCTAGTTGAAATAACTCGTCAAGGAGCATTTCTCCTAGAATATCTGGCTGGGCGCATTCGAGGGAGAAATAGTGCTTATTTTTACTTTCGCCCCTCTTAAGGTTACAAGGAATCGGTGGGTCTATATAGTGGGGCCTATAAGTGAGAAAAAAACATTTTAATTCCTCATGTTCGCCTCCACATATTCGACACCACAAACCATAAGAGTGCCGAAAGTAAAAAGAATTACTATCACTCATGTTTGTGTCAGAAATTACCAACCGCCGGGATCTAACGGTTCTGTTTTCAGCAACTGAATCTTGGGCACGGGGGCGTGTTGAGTGAACACGGCCCCGTGTTCAGCCTACTGTCTGACTTAAAACAGGATTGCCAGTTCCAATGATTGAGCACGGGGCGTGTTCAGCGGGCACGGCCCCGTGTTGAGCTCTACAGAAGCTGAAAAACTAAAAAAAATCCTAAAAAATTAAAGAAAAATAAAAATATGATTAGGCTGTTGATTCCTAACTTTCTTAAAATCCTTGTGTCCCCGGCAGCGGCGCCAAAAACTTGGTGCGTGTGTAGTGTAATATATTTTTGATGAGTATTTAAGCCCCTTTTTTACACTTTTAGCCAAGTTTTAAATTTATAAAACACGATATTTACTAACACTAAACACACATATGGGCAAGTGCACCCATCGTGGACGTAGTATAGTGTTGGTAAGATACCGAGGTCGTCCAAGGACACAAGAGCTTTTAATACCGGTTTATCCTCAACGTCTAATCAAATCAAAAAGTGAGAAAAATGTTTTAAACTAAGAAAAATAAAAACTAACTAAATGCTGAAAAATAAAATAAAATGAAAACAGATAGACAAGATGAATCACTTGGATCCGACACGTGTATTAGTATAACCTTTGATTATTTTCGCACTTTTGCACTTGTTTAAGAGATTATCTTAGTTATTGTAGTAGGCCCCTCTTTTGAAGGCGACGTTACCCTCAACCCAGTAGTTTGAGTCAGCAAGGATACAATCCTAAAGGGTCGGATTATTGAAAGAAAATGAATTAAGTTATTAATGCAAATTGTGGTAGGCCCCGCTTTTGGCGGTGACGTTACCCTCGGCTAAGTAGTCTGAGTCAGCAGGGATACAGTCCTAAATAGCCGGGTTATAGTATTAATAGTAGTTAACTTATGAGGGGGTCAAAGAGTTTGGATCCCCGCCATCCAATACCTATGGGTATTGAAGGAGATCCTACTAAATTTGACCCAGGTCCCAAGCAGGACCTCTAAACGCTGAACAAGGGCAAGACCCTTACCAAACCGTTCCCTTAACCCCCGACCAGGTAGCCAACATACCTCCATATAGACCGTGGAGATATGAATGGTGAAAATCTTTTATTTTATATAGACAGTAAAATAATGCCAAGACACCACGGACAAACGATAAGGAAAGATCACCTTCAACATAAGTAACTAGTTATTAAAGTCATTAATACAAAACCAAATAAAAAGTGCAAAAGATTAAAAATAAAAAGTATTATACTAAACACTTGTCTTCACCAAGTGATGTAAGAGACTTAGGCAAACATGGCCTTGATTGTCAAGAACTCTTACGATCAATCTTGGATCCCGAGACGACTCACACACTCTACGATGGACAATGGATGATGGTGGTGGATGATGGTGTTATGGTGGTGGTGGGTGGTGGATGAAGTGTGAGAGAGGTGGTGTGCCAAGGGATGAGAGAAAATGAAGCCAAGCTCCTCTATTTATAGGCTGAACAGAAGGCTGGACACGGCCCCGTGCCCGTCTGACATTCTCTCTCTTCATTAATTGTAATTCGCAATTACAATTAATGCGCCTGCTGTACTTTCACCACGCCCCCGTGCTCGCTGGACACGGCCCCGTGGTGGGCAATGGAAGCTTCTACTGGTTTGTCTTTTCTGCTGCTTCCTGGGCACGCCCCCGTGTTCGCTGGACACGGGGCGTGTTCAGACTCTGTTTCTTTTCCTTTGCCTTGGGAGGTGCCGTTGAGGGTCCGGGCAGTCTACTTTTGTCCCTTTTCTTGTATTTATGGTAGAATTAGTTGTCTTTTTGCTTCTTTTGTGATTTTGAGCTCATTTCATCCTGAAAATACAAAAGGAAGACAAAAACACTCTTTTTCCAACATTAGTACTTAAAAAGGGTTAGTTTTATGCCTTAATTGATGTGATTTATATGTTGCATTTTACACACATCATTACCAAGTTAGAGGTGAAACTCACATCTTGATAACTGGTCCCACTCTTTGGTTTTCAGTCTCGCCAAAGTCAAGAAATTTTCCAATCGATTAAGGACGTGTAGTGACCGAGAGGACAAATATTGTAGGCCTAACATCGATGACGTATTTGTCTAAGTTAGCCAAGGCACGTTACCTTACTTCGAAAGGGGTTCGATTCACTTTGGTTAGTCAATGTTTCTCTACCCAAGACAATCCTACGTTTTATGAGCCTATCTTTTATGTTATCTTAATTTACATGTGGTTTTATACTTGATACTTTGTTCGTTTCGAAACTTTTACACAAATCGCACGCATCTCCGCAATCTAAAACAATAACAATAGCCTCTCAGGATCGAACTAAATTTATGATGCTTTATTCATTGTAATATACTACGTGGGAGTCTTGATTAAACTATGGAAACATAATTGAACGTTATGCTATGTGAAACAACTTGATCAATCTAGGTGAAACATGTTGAACGTATTATGCTATTAAACGATGTGAAACTTGTTGAACGTTTTGTGCTGTAACAACTTGAGTCTTTATGCAAACATGTGAAACTTTATACCATGCTATGTGTTCTTGAAACTATGTTACTAAACGAAACATTGTGATCGAGTCTCACCCAGTTCTTACTCTGGCTCTTTAGATGTCGTCGAGTTGTATCTCCAACCCACACAAGTGGTCAAAGGCCAACACTTAGAAAAAGATGATGTCTTTTATGGCTGACCAAAATGCATGCATTGTTCCTAAGATTGTCACTGAAATCCAGGGATCAAACACTCCTCCCTCCTCTGTTGACTCTAAAGCAGACAAACCAAAGCCAGTGAGCTTCAACTACAAACACTTCGTCTAATGCAACCCTAAACCTTTCACGGGCAGTGATGGGGTGACTGCAATGCTGGAGTGGTTCGATAGCATAAAAGTTACGTTCATCAACAGTGAGTGCCCTGAGCATCTAAAGACTAGGAGTGAAACTGGCGTGTTTCAAGGAAGAGCTCTAGAATGGTGGACAAATGAGAGAAACATCCGCTCCAACGATGAAGCTTATGCTTTACCCTGGGCAGAGGTTAAGGAAATGATGATGCTCGAATTCTTCCCTCCGCATGAGCAGCAGAAACTTGAGGATGAATTCTGGCATCTGAAACAAGTGGGTGACGACAATTTGGCTTATACTACCCGTTTTAAGCAACTCAGCATCATTGTACCACACTTGGTGTCTATTCCGAAGCGCATGATCACCAAGTACATTCATGGGTTACCCCCTACTATGCGTGACGCCATTGAAGCAGCTCAACTCAGCTCTATTGAAAAAGTTTACCGTCTTGCAGCAAGTTTGAACAACAACCATGTTCGTGATAAACAGCTTGGAAACTCTGCTCCATCGAAACCTGCTAACCAGATTACCCAGCAGCCAAGTGGCAACGAGAACAAGAACTGGAAATCTCAGGGTTCTGGCTGCAACGCAATTGTCCCTGCTGCAAACGCAAACCCTGTTGGTAACGCTATTGTGCCTGTTGCTGCTAACCCTCCTGCTCCAGAAAACACCAAGAAGTCGTACACCGGGGTTCATCCCAAGTGTGCCACTTGCAACTATCATCACCCTGCTGGTGCAGCTTGTCGTCTGTGCACCAACTGCAATCGCTATGGTCATATCGCTCCTTACTGTCGTCAAACCAATCAAGCTCAGCAAGCAGCTCCAGCTCTACCAGCTCAGCAGAACCCCAAACCAGCAAACAACGTGAGAGCATGCTACAAGTGTGGAGACACTACTCATCTCCGTAACCAATGTCCCCACCTGAATCAGGAGCAACAACAAGCCGCTCGAGGATGAGCGTTCAACATCAATGCAAATCAGGCTCGTAACGCCAATGATGTCGTTAATGGTACGTTCCTCGTTAATAATCTTTACGCTTCGATACTGTTTGATACTGGTGCCGACAGAAGCTTTGTTTTCGTAGAATTTGAATGTTTGTTAAACTGTGCACGCTCTAAACTTCCTAAGTCGTTCTCTGTTAAGATTGCCGATGGTAAGTCTACCGTAGTTGATTCTATTCTCCGTGATTGTTCCCTGAATCTTAACGATCACGTTTTCACTATTGATCTCATACATATGCAATTGGGTAGTTTCGATATCATAATCGGCATGGATTGGTTGCGTAAGAACCATGCTGAAATCGCTTGTCACGAGAAGTACGTTCGTTTACCTCTCCCGTCTGGTGATACCTTGCACGTCTATGGAGATCGACCTTCTAGAGGACTGAAGTTGATGTCATGCACACAAGCGAATAAATGCTTACGAAAGCAGTACTTTGCCTTCTTGGCTCACATAGTGGAACAAAAGGGCAAGGGAAAGAACGTAAGCGATGCTCCGGTAGTGTGTGATTTCACTGATGTCTTCCCTGAAGATCTTCTTGGTCTTCCTCCTCCTCGATCTGTTGATTTCCGTATCAATCTCATACTTGGTTCGACTCCTGTTTCCAAAGCTCCGTATCGACTTGCACCCTCTGAGATGCAAGAATTATCTAGTCAACTACAAGAACTACTTGACAAAGGCTTCATACGTCCAAGTACCTCGCCTTTGGGTGCTCCAGTGTTATTCGTTAAGAAGAAAGATGGTTCGTTTTGCATGTGCATCGACTACCGGGAACTTAACAAACTTACCGTTAAGAATCGTTATCCTCTCCCTCGTATCGATGATCTATTCGACCAACTACAAGGCGCAAGTTGTTTTTCTAAAATCGACCTTCGATCTGGTTATCATCAGTTCTGTGTTCTCGAAGAAGATATCCCCAAAACTGCATTTCGCACTCGTTATGGATATTACGAGTTCGTCGTTATGCCTTTTGGCTTAACTAACGCACCCGCCGTGTTCATGGACCTTATGAATCGTGTTTGTAAACCTTATCTGGATAGTTTTGTGATAGTCTTTATTGATGATGTTCTTATTTATTAGAAAACTCGAGCTGATCATGAACGCCATTTACGCCTCATGTTAGAACTTTTACGTGGTGAACGCTTATACGCAAAGTTTTCTAAGTGCGAATTTTGGATTAATGAAGTGCAATTTCTCGGGCACGTTGTTAGCAAGCAAGGAATTCATGTTGACCCTTCCAAAATCGAAGCTGTGAAGAATTGGAGTACGCCTAAATCTGCTTCTGAGATTCATTCCTTCTTAGGATTGGTGGGTTATTACCGTCGATTCATCTCGGACTTTTCAAAGATCGTCGTCCTTCTCACTTCGTTGACTCAGAAAGAGAAACCTTTTGCTTGGGGTCCTTAACAAGAGGAATCCTTTCAAACTCTTAAGAACCTGCTTTGTAACGCTCCTGTATTTGCTCTCCCTGATGGGAATGATGAATTTGTGGTGTACTGTGATGCCTCGAACCGTGGCCTGGGCTGTGTGCTCATGCAGCGGGACAAGGTCATCGCTTATGCCTCCCGACAGCTCAAAATACATGAGAAGAACTATACTACCCATGATTTAGAGCTTGGCGCAGTTGTTTTTGCGTTAAAGATTTGGCGGCACTACCTATATGGTACTAAGTGTGTGGTTTTCACTGACCATAAGAGCCTACAGCACATCCTTAACCAGAAGGAACTGAATATGCGTCAGCGACGTTGGGTAGAGTTGCTTAACGACTACGACTGCAAGATTCGTTACCATCCGAGCAAAGCAAACGTCGTGGCCGATGCTCTTAGTCGTAAGACTCATGTTAGTAGCATCCGCTGTTCTCAGACCACTAGTGATCTTCATGCCTGCATTCATGAAGCACAATACTCATCAGCCAACGAAGGTAGTGTAACACCCCAAAATGCGTAATTGATTATTGTGCCTTTAAATGTATTTGTATGTAATAAAATAACTTTAGTTGACTAACTAAGTTAAGTAAGAATGACTGTTGTATAGAGGGGATGAAAGTTGTGCTTGAATATGTTACACCCCAAAAAGGTTTATTAAATATACGTTAAGTTAATTAAAAAATTAACTTAGTTAATGGGAATGTTAGAACTTCTAGTAATGAATTGAAAAATGTTTAAATCAAATAAGTTTACAAATTAGAAGGGCCAAAGGTGTAACTTTTGAAAACTCAAAAGATTAAAAGAGTTAAAAATCAAAGACACACACACACTGTGTGTCTCTGGTCGATCGAACAAAGGCAGGAGCAAAGGGGCAACCCTAGTTTCATCACATACATCAAATTCTGTAGAAATTCCAAGGAAAAACAAATGCATGAACTCATATTTTCGAACATCTAACCCTGTTTATTGAAGTGGTAAGTCCAATTCTTTGATTTGGTACATTGAAGGAAATGGGTTTCAACCCAATCATGAGATTATGTTATGATAAGTGTTATTGGAAGTTGGAATTGCTATGTAGAATAAATTTTATGTTTGATTTTGATGATTTGAACGTCTTGATTCATAAGGCCATTTTTGTATGAGATCTTCATAAATGTAGGATAATCAAGATAATAGAAGTAGTTATGTAAAACCTTGTAATATTGATGTTTAATCTTGATTGTGATGTATTAACACTAGATAAATTGATATGGAGTAAATGTATCATACGACTTGATTGATTGTTTATGATTTGCTAGAAGAACTAGTTAAATTATGTCCTAGAACATATGTGTTTAGTTTCCTACTAATGCGAAACCCGCCAAGTGTTCGATGAAATGCTTTAGTGAATATATATGCGAAATTCGGAAAATTGTGATAATGTTGTCAAAAAATAAACTATGTAATTAATGAAATGATGTTCGGATGGACTAAATGATAGAATGAACATGTTAATGTAGGCGTGAAGGAAGAAAGTTCAAGTGCTAGGAAAACGAAAAACGCACAAGATTGAGGTAAGTGTATTTCGAACTCAACTTTATTTGGTTGTTCAATATTTTATATAAAAGCTTAGGCAATAATGGTTTAGTATGAGTATGAAGTAAGTAGCTTAACCCGTTGTGAACGGGTCATTGGTATGAATATTTATGAAGGGATGAATATTGAAGTCGACTCGTCATAAACGAGTCGAAGGAATGTATAGTAATGCAAAAAGGAAGGAAATAAACTAAATCCGTTATAAATGGGTTGAAAAGTGACGTATGTAATAGTAATGAAATGCACGTATTCGTTTCGTTATAAACGAACCGAATGGATGTTTATGTAAGTTTTCAATTGCCTGTTTCAATGGGTCAATGAACGGCATTAGTAGTAATGTTATTTGACGAAATAAATTTTGTTGTTTGTCACACCCCAACCACGTAGGACAACAAACCGTGGCGGAAACATCGGGGAGTGTTGCAACAGAAGCTATTGTTTCACAACCATGGATACAAAAAGAGTATTGTTTTATTGATAAAATTAAATATTACATTATCTTGACACAAAACAAACAAGTTAAATATCGACTATCATTGTTATTATGTCACTAAGGCCTCATCCAGATCCTATGTGACGCATGCATCCTAGAAAATCACATCAAGCAACAACACCTGAAACATATGTAAAAACAAAGTCAGCAAAGAAATGCAGGCGAGTATATAGGTTTTATAAGAGTATCGGAATCATGGCTCGTTTATATGTTGCAGTACTTTATTAGACTACAAGAGTCAAAATACAAACCTCGTTTTGAAAAGTGTATTGCAACATAGTTAACCAACTCAAATCAAGTTGATTATAGTTTATAAAATCTTGTAGCCATGATTCTTAACCCCAAAAACATTTGTTTTAGGAAACCAACTTGTAAAACATCTTGTAAAAACTCGTTAAAAACTCATATGGTTTATATCCTTTAGAAAAACATCGTTTCAAAATCGTTTACCCAAATAAACTAAATAACGCCTTGGTATGTGTAACACCCGTATTATTATTTAACAATTTTCGTATAATTTACGAAAATAAACGGGTAATTAGAATTTCAATACATTGAAAATACGGGTTTCATTAAACTTTATTTACAGAATTAAAACTATACAAGATAACATGTTTGAGTTCGTCATTTAACAAAACAAAGATACATAGTGCGGAAGCTTGTTTCTTGATCGTGTTCGGTTCTTCGTTGTGCTTGATCATCCTCCGGTGCTAAAATCATACCTGAAACTCATAAAACATGAGTTGGATTAGTCATATGTAACTTAGAACATATTTAAACGAGTCCGGGAAGCGAAACTGATTAAAATAAAAAATTTTCGCTAATTCAGGGTTCTGTCGCGTGTCGCGGAGGAACCAGGTTGTTCCTTCGCGTGTCGCCTGGGAAACCAGTTTCCAGCAGGTTGCAGTTCAGATCAGCTATGCCAGTTTTTACGGAAACGGCCATAACTTCTTCGTTATTGATCCGTTTTACCCGATTCTTTTTCCTACGCGTCCGTAATTTAATCCTCCATCTTATGGAGTTAAGATCCTACATCCAACATAAGAAATTTTGAGACTTCTAAGCCTTTGACTCATTACCTTTTTACCGAATTTTAACCCGTTTATGCATTTTATCAAACAAACGTATTTGTTTGATTCCTATATTACATACACTTCTATAAATTAATGTTACCTACCGTATTAGGTTCTAATCATAGGTTTATTACACAATTTAAACCCGTTTTCGCTTGTATGCTTATTTTGACCCGTTAAGGGTATTTAAGCACTTTCGAGCCTAAAATCGCTTTCATTCGTTTCTAGCATCTTATTCCTACATTTCTCAACAAGTAATCACCCACTACAACTATATATGTTTTGGGTTTAATGTGGATATCTATATGTTCCGAGTTTTTACCCCTCGGATTACCATTTTACGGCAAAGACTCATATAAAGCCATTCGACCCAAGAATTTATGTTTTTCACTATCTAACTTATCCTAAGCATTTATATAATCATAAAACTTATTTCCGAACCACCTTTAAGGGTCGTTCGTCTGAATTAGCTTACAAGGGCAATTTGGTCAATTTTCATCCTTCTTTAACTACAAGGGTCCCTTAAACACTTGATTGACCCAAAATCCGACCCTTTTAACTATAATGTTGATTAGAAGCCATTATGTTTCTAAAACTCTACAATTATAACTTGAATTATTCGGTTTATCTTTAAGATAACCATATATCAAATTTGACCTTGTTTAACTTCTTAGAAAACCTCAAGTTCTACATGATGAATTGAATCATATACATACCTGGCTCGGATCAATATATTGACCCATTTCAATACCTCGACTTAGTAGCCGCTAAGCAATAGCGATGTGCGTATCCATTTGATATTTATTCCTATAAACATGTAACTCGACAAACCATTAGTCGATATTGTCAAAGGATGATAATTTCACCCCTTTGACCCGTTTATTTACCTAGTGATCTTCGTCACTTCCACTAAATGTCAATTTCATGTATTATGCTAACTTAAAGTCTAATAATCGAAAATACGAAATCAAGCATAATGTAACGGAACCGTAGTTACATACCTTTCAAAGCATATCCTTCAAGCGCACGTCCGCTCCGACTTGACCGCTTGAAGATTAAACTACCGTGCCTGTAGAGTTCAACTAACATCGTGTTTAGAACTCTTATTATTGCCTATAACGCATAATTTGCCATACGATTCGAACACGCGTTTTTACTCTACATCTCACAATTTGTTCTCATTTAGGCATTACATCGAACACCTAGTGAGCATGATTTTATACTAATAACAATCAAGTTCATGACTAACTATTTAGCCAAATTTAAACAATTTTTGTAAGTTCCTTATATCTAGTATGCCTAATAACATCTAGATTCACTTCAAGTGACTCAATAACACTTGTTTTACAATCAGATTCCTAGTGTTCTTATCATTCCACAAAACCCATTCTACACTTAGATGGGTGATTATGAATTTCACAATTATAAGCATCAATTCATCAAACTAATGACTAGGGTTTACTCCTAGACATATATTCATTCCTAATTTCGTTCAAACTTTGATCATGCAAGCCCTAATTTCGATTTCATGGTTTCACCTAGAACTCATGGTGAAACTAAACAGCAAAATTAGACATACCTTATGATCCTTTCCCGAAGGTGATCACTATTCTGAGTTTGGATTTCGATTTGGAGCCGATTTACCCTATCAATTTGGTGAAATTGCAAAGCTAGGGCTCATGAGGGAGCTTTGGTCGCCCCCTGTGTTTCTACGACCAGACAAACACACCAAATGTGTGTTTTGTCTATTAAATTTTATTTAGTAAAACCATTTTAAGCTTTAACACTTTTGACCCCTCTATTATTCTTAAATTTCATTTTGGGGTATTTTAATCAACTTTCACATTATTCCCAAAATTATAACTAACTAGGTTAATACTCCTAGTTACTTGGTGGGTCCCGGGAATCATAACCCGTTTTACTTTAAGTCCTGTTAACTCGAGCTCTTATAAGCTCAATTCCTTAAAACTTTAATTCGCTTGTATTTAATATTAGGATTTCTTATTTAAATCCAAATATTCACCGGATTATTTTTACTACTAACGGTACTTTACCCGTCTTTAGGTATAAACGGAGTTTGATTACCAACCCCGTTTTCGGGGTGTTACAAGTCTACCCCCCTTAAAGAGGTTTCGTCCTCGAAACCATTCTTACATAGTCCATCGAGTTCTAAACTGAATGCATTTGACCTGAGTAATCCTTTAAGCATTACTCACACTTTAATAAATTGTTAGTATTACCAGAAAAGTATGATAATATCCTTTGTTGGTTACTATTCTTCTACGTATCTCATACGGCATAATGCAACTTGAAATAACGTAATTTCGTTATTTCTACTAGTTTAGTTAACTTAGCGATATCCATCGCTTTCATATATTATCGAACTCTTTATGAATCCGTTACTTTGACCCGTTTAAAGGTCTTTTAGTGAAATCTTTCACTTTTAGCAACCATTTCTTTTATTTTCAGTTTCATTTATTCGATTCAGTTATACCGAATCCATCGCTTACAAGCAACCAAATTTTATTTAAATGACCTTAACCGGTCTCACTAACTAGACTTATTAGTCCAGTTACTTTTTACCACTCGCTCGGTTATAATGTGATTCTACTTCACATTACATTTCTCGACCGTGATCGTGTCACATCATGTTTAATTTTTTGTCAACCTTTCATTTCTCGAAAATATCTCTTTTCGAATATATCGTCTTGCGCCTATCAATGTCAAGACTTGTATCTTTTAATATTAACATTTTCTTAACTTCTCTCATAATACTTATATATTTGTTAAACGTCATTTCTTACTAAAAATAAACTTTAGTTTAACGTTTTCTCTTCACCTTGTCTTATATCCTTTTATTACTTCTAGGAATTTTAAGTCCGAGGATTCATTCTTTTCCGATATTATTTAATTCGTGGAATTAAAATCAGTTCCCACACTTAACTCAACCGACCCGTAGGTTCTTTTACTTAGCCTCGTAGGCTATTCCTTTAGAATTTTTTTTGTACCTTTTTAAGGCGAGGCCCTTATCATCCTTTTTGCTTCAATTCATGACCCGTGGGTCATTTTGGCCCCGTAGACCTTTTACACTAATTAATATCCCATAGGTTATGATGATCCCGTAGATCATCCTTTATCCTAGTCTTTATTCAATTGTCTATTTATACATATATAGCTTTAAAGCATCCTTTGTTATGTTTGGAATCATTTAATTTTTGCTTTTGAACTTTAGTTGACCTTGACCGTAGTCTAAGGTTTCATTTGTTTACTTTCGGACTATCCTTCCGACTTTACGACTTCTAACGTCATTTACACGTCCGTTTGTCCTACGCTTACCGTTACCCGGTTCATACTTATACTCCTTTACAACCCATTACCTGGGTCCTTCTATCTTATTGTTTTTAACATTTTTGTTTCGCTAGTTTGCATTTTTCATATATATATTCCTTTATGACCCATCACGTAGATTCATTAATGTTTCGCGCTTCCATTATTCAGTTTGCGCTTACTTGCACTACCAAGTTTTTATACCTTATTTTTCTCGTTTGACTTGTTCGTGTGAATTTCATCACTTGTGGGCATCAACTTCATTCTTTATTCGACCCGTTCAACTTTAAAATAGTTGAGCGTAGTTATTAACATTTCTGTTTGCAAATTCTCATTGTCTTTTAGTCATGACTCATATTCCGAGTCTTTTGACTTTCTATTTCGCGTCCCCGTCTATTGGTTTACGAATTCTTTCCATATCCTACCCATTCATCGGGTATTTTACCGAAATCTTTATCATTGCACCCCTTCCGGTATGCATCAAGACTTCGTTTCGATTTACTTGGTCATCTTAGCGAAATCCGTCGCTTTCATTCGACCATGTCTTTTATTCTTTACGTTACCACCATTGGCGGCCTTATTAATCAGGAGTGACGATTATCATCGTTATCCTTGCTTTACTATAACTAAAGTTAACAACCTTGATTATCTTTTTCGTGTGGGCAACACCTTTGTTTTTATGACCCAACGGATCACCTATACTTTGGTTTTTTTTTTTTTTGTTTTTTTTTTATTTTATTTTTTTTACTTGCCCATTTTGTTTACTATGGCCCTTTCGTCCAAGATGACTTATTTCCATGAATTTTCTTTTGATCAATCATTTGTATCCTCATTTACATTTATCCTTGTCCCTTCTCTCGGGCTCATTATTCTAATGTAATACGCTTCCGTCACCCGGCTGTGCGTTTACATTATTATCAACTATTTTGTTCATTTGTTTCATTTGGGTGCCTTTTAGTTTTTCCCATTCACCCCGTCCCTACTACATCGAATGTAAATATGTTTATCATAAAAAGTTCATGACATCATGTGTTCACTACTTACTTGGCCAGAGTAAGCGATCAACACATAACACACATGACCTTTTCATAATTTCCACACTACACCCCATGTAAGTGACGCCTCTAATCTTTCTATATTCTTGACTTTCATTGGCAACCATTTATTTAGTTACCATTTAACAGTTATTTGATTTACATGTTTCATTCATGAACATATACAATGTTTTTCCTTTTTATCAAACTAATATATAATCACATTTGTTAATGTGATTGCTACTTTTCTCAATAGCATTAAATTGAGAGTTTTCCATTTGGATAATTACCCCAATCCAAGTTTCCATATGAACTAATCTTGTTACTCATTTGTTATTCATCATCGTGAATAACACATTTTCTATTAAATTTCTCTTGGAAATCGGGTTTTCTAAGTTTATCGTATGTGTATGCAACCGTCATTACTTACGTGTTTGTTGCATATTACTACTTGTGCAATTAAATTTAAAAGTGTACACCTGGTAATGCTTGCCCCGACGGGCGTTTCTTGCCTTTAACTTTGTTCGCGGTCGTTACGCGATTTAGTCCTTGGTGAGCATGCTCCTCTTGTCATACTTTGGACCGTTCTTCTATCATATCCGTAATTTGTTAAGCTCTCGCTATCCTCATATGCGAGTGTCCTTCAACTAAAACATATACAAATGTTAATAATTTCAACATTAAAGGATGCCCGTATTATAATACAAGGCTTTTCTACTCTACGCATCAACGCGTGTAATTTCATTAACTATATCTATTCTATATCGATTTTATTGGTGTAACGTGTATTACAGGATAACCAGATGTGTTGTTCTCAACACTTTAATTATATTAAACCATTGTTATACATGTACTTACCGGATTTGCGATCAAGCCTCGAACCGAACACCAATCTTTATCAAGAGCGTAAGGTTTAAGTCCAAGCATAGCTTTCCCGCCATACTTGAATCTCTTAAACCAAGGCTCCGATACCAACTTGTAACACCCTTATTATTATTTAACAATTTTCGTATAATTTACGAAAATAAACGGGTAATTAGAATTTCAATACATTGAAAATACGGGTTTCATTAAACTTTATTTACAGAATTAAAACTATACAAGATAACATGTTTGACTTCATCATTTAACAAAACAACGACACATAGTGCGGAAGCTTATTTCTTGATCGTGTTCGGTTCTTCATTGTGCTTGATCATCCTCCGGTGCTAAAATCATACCTGAAACTCATAAAACATGAGTTGGATTAGTCATATGTAACTTAGAACATATTTAAACGAGTCCGGGAAGCGAAACTGATTAAAATAAAATTTTTTCGCTAATTCAGGGTTCTGTCGCATGTCGCGGAGGAACCAGGTTGTTCCTTCGCGTGTCGCCTGGGAAACCAGTTTCCAGCAGGTTGCAGTTCAGATCAGCTATGCTAGTTTTTACGGAAACGGCCATAACTTCTTCGTTATTGATCCGTTTTACCCGATTCTTTTTCCTAAGCGTCCGTAATTTAATCCTCCATCTTATGGAGTTAAAATCCTACATCCAACATAAGAAATTTTGAGACTTCTAAGCCTTTGACTCGTTACCTTTTTACCGAATTTTAACCCGTTTATGCATTTTATCAAACAAACGTATTTGTTTGATTCCTATATTACATACACTTCTATAAATTAATGTTACCTACCATATTAGGTTCTAATCATAGGTTTATTACACAATTTAAACCCGTTTTCGCTTGTATGCTTATTTTGACCCGTTAAGGGTATTTAAGCACTTTCGAGCCTAAAATCGCTTTCATTCGTTTCTAGCATCTTATTCCTACATTTCTCAACAAGTAATCACCCACTACAACTATATATGTTTTGGGTTTAATGTGGATATCTATATGTTCCGAGTTTTTACCCCTCGGATTACCATTTTACGGCAAAGACTCATATAAAGCCATTCGACCCAAGAATTTATGTTTTCACTATCTAACTTATCCTAAGCATTTATATAATCATAAAACTTATTTCCGAACCACCTTTAAGGGTCGTTCGTCTGAATTAGCTTACAAGGGCAATTTGGTCGATTTTCATCCTTCTTTAACTACAAGGGTCCCTTAAACACTTGATTGACCCAAAATCCGACCCTTTTAACTATAATGTTGATTAGAAGCCATTATGTTTCGAAAACCCTACAATTATAACTTGAATTATTCGGTTTATCTTTAAGATAACCAAATATCAAATTTGACCTTGTTTAACTTCTTAGAAAACCTCAAGTTCTACATGATGAATGGAATCATATACATACCTGGCTCGGATCAATATATTGACCCGTTTCAATACCTCGACTTAGTAGCCGCTAAGCAATAGCGATGTGCGTATCCATTTGATATTTATTCCTATAAACATGTAACTCGACAAACCATTAGTCGATATTGTCAAAGGGTGATAATTTCACCCCTTTGACCCGTTTATTTACCTAGTGATCTTCGTCACTTCCACTAAATGTCAATTTCATGTATTATGCTAACTTAAAGTCTAATAATCGAAAATACGAAATCAAGCATAATGTAACGGAACCGTAGTTACGTACCTTTCAAAGCATATCCTTCAAGCGCATGTCCGCTCCGACTTGACCGCTTGAAGATTAAACTACCGTGCCTGTAGAGTTCAACTAACATCGTGTTTAGAACTCTTATTATTTCCTATAACGCATAATTTGCCATACGATTCGAACACGCGTTTTTACTCTACATCTCACAATTTGTTCTCATTTAGGCATTACATCGAACACCTAGTGAGCATGATTTTATACTAATAACAATCAAGTTCATGACTAACTATTTAGCCAAATTTAAACAATTTTTGTAAGTTCCTTATATCTAGTATGCCTAATAACATCTAGATTCACTTCAAGTGACTCAATAACACTTGTTTTACAATCAGATTCCTAGTGTTCTTATCATTCCACAAAACCCATTCTACACTTAGATGGGTGATTATGAATTTCACAATTATAAGCATCAATTCATCAAACTAATGACTAGGGTTTACTCCTAGACATATATTCATTCCTAATTTCGTTCAAACTTTGATCATGCAAGCCCTAATTTCGATTTCATGGTTTCACCTAGAACTCATGGTGAAACTAAACAGCAAAATTAGACATACCTTATGATCCTTTCCCGAAGGTGATCACTATTCTGAGTTTGGATTTCGATTTGGAGCCGATTTACCCTATCAATTTGGTGAAATTGCAAAGCTAGGGCTCATGAGGGAGCTTTGGTCGCCCCCTGTGTTTCTACGACCAGACAAACACACCAAATGTGTGTTTTGTCTATTAAATTTTATTTAGTAAAACCATTTTAAGCTTTAACACTTTTGACCCCTCTATTATTCTTAAATTTCATTTTGGGGTATTTTAATCAACTTCCACATTATTCCCAAAATTATAACTAACTAGGTTAATACTCCTAGTTACTTGGTGGGTCCCGGGAATCATAACCCGTTTTACTTTAAGTCCTGTTAACTCGGGCTCTTATAAGCTCAATTCCTTAAAACTTTTATTCGCTTGTATTTAATATTAGGATTTCTTATCTAAATCCAAATATTCACCGGATTATTTTTACTACTAACGGTACTTTACCCGTCTTTAGGTATAAACGGAGTTTGATTACCAACCCTGTTTTCGGGGTGTTACAAGTCTACCCCCCTTAAAGAGGTTTCGTCCTCGAAACCTTTCTTACATAGTCCATCGAGTTCTAAACTGAATGCATTTGACCTGAGTAATCCTTTAAGCATTACTCACACTTTAATCAATTGTTAGTATTACCAGAAAAGTATGATAATATCCTTTGTTGGTTACTATTCTTCTACGTATCTCATACGGCATAATGCAACTTGAAATAACGTAATTTCGTTATTTCTACTAGTTTAGTTAACTTAGCGATATCCATCGCTTTCATATATTATCGAACTCTTTATGAATCCGTTACTTTGACCCGTTTAAAGGTCTTTTAGTGAAATCTTTCACTTTTAGCAACCATTTCTTTTATTTTCAATTTCATTTATTCGATTCAGTTATACCGACTCCATCGCTTACAAGCGACCAAATTTTATTTAAATGACCTTAACCGGTCTCACTAACTAGACTTATTAGTCCAGTTACTTTTTACCACTCGCTCGGTTATAATGTGATTCTACTTCACATTACATTTCTTGACCGTGATCGTTTCACATCATGTTTAATTTTTTGTCAACCTTTCATTTCTCGAAAATATCTCTTTTCGAATATATCGTCTTGCGCCTATCAGTGTCAAGACTTGTATCTTTTAATATTAACCTTTTCTTAACTTCTCTCATAATACTTATATATTTGTTAAACGTCATTTCTTACTAAAAATAAATTTTAGTTTAACGTTTTCTCTTCACCTTGTCTTATATCCTTTTATTACTTCTAGGAATTTTAAGTCCGAGGATTCATTCTTTTCCGATATTATTTAATTCGTGGAATTAAAATCAGTTCCCACACTTAACTCAACCGACCCGTAGGTTCTTTTACTTAGCCTCGTAGGCTATTCCTTTAGATTTTTTTGCACCTTTTTAAGGCGAGGCCCTTATCATCCTTTTTGCTTTAATTCATGACCCGTGGGTCATTTTGGCCCCGTAGACCTTTTACACTAATTAATATCCCATAGGTTATGATGATCCCGTAGGTCATCCTTTATCCTAGTCTTTATTCAATTGTCTATTTATACATATATAGCTTTAAAGCATCCTTTGTTATGTTTGGAATCATTTAATTTTTGCTTTTGAACTTTAGTTGACCTTGACCGTAGTCTAAGGTTTCATTTGTTTACTTTCGGACTATCCTTCCGACTTTACGACTTCTAACGTCATTTACACGTCCGTTTGTCCTACGCTTACCGTTACCCGGTTCATACTTATACTCCTTTACAACCCATTACCCGGGTCCTTCTATCTTATTGTTTTTAACATTTTTGTTTCGCTAGTTTGCATTTTTCATATATATATTCCTTTATGACCCATCACGTAGATTCATTAATGTTTCGCGCTTCCATTATTCAGTTTGCGCTTACTTGCACTACCAAGTTTTTATACCTTATTTTTCTCGTTTGACTTGTTCGTGTGAATTTCATCACTTGTGGGCATCAACTTCATTCTTTATTCGACCCGTTCAACTTTAAAATAGTTGAGCGTAGTTATTAACATTTCTGTTTGCAAATTCTCATTGTCTTTTAGTCATGACTCATATTCCGAGTCTTTTGACTTTCTATTTCGCGTCCCCGTCTATTGGTTTACGCATTCTTTCCATATCCTACCCATTCATCGGGTATTTTACCGAAATCTTTATCATTGCACCCCTTCCGGTATGCATCAAGACTTCGTTTCGATTTACTTGGTCATCTTAGCGAAATCCGTCGCTTTCATTCGACCATGTCTTTTATTCTTTACGTGACCACCATTGGCGGCCTTATTAATCATGAGTGACGATTATCATCGTTATCCTTGCTTTACTATAACTAAAGTTAACAACCTTGATTATCTTTTTTGTGTGGGCAACACCTTTGTTTTTATGACCCCACGGATCACCTATACTTTGGTTTTTGTTTTTGTTTTTTATTTTTATTTTTTTTTATTTTTTTTTACTTGCCCATTTTGTTTACTATGGCCCTTTCGTCCAAGATGACTTATTTCCCTGAATTTTCTTTTGATCAATCATTTGTATCCTCATTTACATTTATCCTTGTCCCTTCTCTTGGGCTCATTATTCTAATGTAATACGCTTCCGTCACCCGGCTGTGCGTTTACATTATTATCAACTATTTTGTTCATATGTTTCATTTGGGTGCCTTTTAGTTTGTTCCATTCACCCCGTCCCTACTACATCGAATGTAAATATGTTTATCATAAAAAGTTCATGACATCATGTGTTCACTACTTACTTGGCCAGAGTAAGCGATCAACACATGACACACATGACCTTTTCATAATTTCCACACTACACCCCATGTAAGTGACGCCTCTAATCTTTCTATATTCTTGACTTTCATTGGCAACCATTTATTTAGTTACCATTTAACAGTTATTTGATTTACATGTTTCATTCATGAACATATACAATGTTTTTCCTTTTTATCAAACTAATATATAATCACATTTGTTAATGTGATTGCTACTTTTCTCAATAGCAATAAATTGAGAGTTTTCCACTTGGATAATTACCCCAATCCAAGTTTCCATATGAACTAATCTTGTTACTCATTTGCTATTCATCATCGTGAATAACACATTTTCTATTAAATTTCTCTTGGAAATCGGGTTTTCTAAGTTTATCGTATGTGTATGCAACCGTCATTACTTACGTGTTTGTTGCATATTACTACTTGTGCAATTAAATTTAAAAGTGTGCACCTGGTAATGCTTGCCCCGACGGGCGTTTCTTGCCTTTAACTTTGTTCGCGGTCGTTACGCGATTTAGTCCTTGGTGAGCATGCTCCTCTTGTCATACTTCGGACCGTTCTTCTATCATATCCGTAATTTGTTAAGCTCTCGCTATCCTCATATGCGAGTGTCCTTCAACTAAAACATATACAAATGTTAATAATTTCAACATTAAAGGATTCCCGTATTATAATACAAGGCTTTTCTACTATACGCATCAACGCGTGTATTTTCATTGACTATATCTATTCTATATCCATTTTATTGGTGTAACGTGTATTACACGATAACCATATGTGTTGTTCTCAACACTTTAATCATATTAAACCATTGTTATACATGTACTTACCGGATTTGCGATCAAGCCTCGAACCGAACACCAATCTTTATCAAGAGCGTAAGGTTTAAGTCCAAGCATAGCTTTCCCGCCATACTTGAATCTCTTAAACCAAGGCTCTGATACCAACTTGTAACACCCTTATTATTATTTAACAATTTTCGTATAATTTACGAAAATAAACGGGTAATTAGAATTTCAATACATTGAAAATACGGGTTTCATTAAACTTTATTTACAGAATTAAAACTATACAAGATAACATGTTTGAGTTCGTCATTTAACAAAACAATGACACATAGTGCGGAAGCTTGTTTCTTGATCGTGTTCGGTTCTTCGTTGTGCTTGATCATCCTCCGGTGCTAAAATCATACCTGAAACTCATAAAACATGAGTTGGATTAGTCATATGTAACTTAGAACATATTTAAACGAGTCCAGGAAGCGAAACTGATTAAAATAAAAATTTTTCGCTAATTCAGGGTTATGTCGCGTGTCGCGGAGGAACCAGGTTGTTCCTTCGCGTGTCGCCTGGGAAACCAGTTTCCAGCAGGTTGCAGTTCAGATCAGCTATGCCAGTTTTTACGGAAACGGCCATAACTTCTTCCTTATTGATCCGTTTTACCCGATTCTTTTTCCTACGCGTCTGTAATTTAATCCTACATCTTATGGAGTTAAAATCCTACATCCAACATAAGAAATTTTGAGACTTCTAAGCCTTTGACTCGTTACCTTTTTACCGAATTTTAACCCGTTTATGCATTTTATCAAACAAACGTATTTGTTTGATTCCTATATTACATACACTTCTATAAATTAATGTTACCTACCATATTAGGTTCTAATCATAGGTTTATTACACAATTTAAACCCGTTTTCGCTTGTATGCTTATTTTGACCCGTTAAGGGTATTTAAGCACTTTCGAGCCTAAAATCGCTTTCATTCGTTTCTAGCATCTTATTCCTACATTTCTCAACAAGTAATCACCCACTACAACTATATATGTTTTGGGTTTAATGTGGATATCTATATGTTCCGAGTTTTTACCCCTCGGATTACCATTTTACGGCAAAGACTCATATAAAGCCATTCGACCCAAGAATTTATGTTTTTCACTATCTAACTTATCCTAAGCATTTATATAATCATAAAACTTATTTCCGAACCACCTTTAAGGGTTGTTCTTCTGAATTAGCTTACAAGGGCAATTTGGTCAATTTTCATCCTTCTTTAACTACAAGGGTCCCTTAAACACTTGATTGACCCAAAATCCGACCCTTTTAACTATAATGTTGATTAGAAGCCATTATGTTTCTAAAACTCTACAATTATAACTTGAATTATTCGGTTTATCTTTAAGATAACCAAATATCAAATTTGACCTTGTTTAACTTCTTAGAAAACCTCAAGTTCTACATGATGAATTGAATCATATACATACCTGGCTCGGATCAATATGTTGACCCGTTTCAATACCTCGACTTAGTAGCCGCTAAGCAATAGCGATGTGCGTATCCATTTGATATTTATTCCTATAAACATGTAACTCGACAAACCATTAGTCGATATTGTCAAAGGGTGATAATTTCACCCCTTTGACCCGTTTATTTACCTAGTGATCTTCGTCACTTCCACTAAATCTCAATTTCATGTATTATGCTAACTTAAAGTCTAATAATCGAAATTACGAAATCAAGCATAATGTAACGGAACCGTAGTTACGTACCTTTCAAAGCATATCCTTCAAGCGCACGTCCGCTCCGACTTGACCGCTTGAAGATTAAACTACCGTGCCTGTAGAGTTCAACTAACATCGTGTTTAGAACTCTTATTATTTCCTATAACGCATAATTTGCCATACGATTCGAACACGCGTTTTTACTCTACATCTCACAATTTGTTCTCATTTAGGCATTACATCGAACACCTAGTGAGCATGATTTTATACTAATAACAATCAAGTTCATGACTAGCTATTTAGCCAAATTTAAACAATTTTTGTAAGTTCCTTATATCTAGTATGCCTAATAACATCTAGATTCACTTCAAGTGACTCAATAACACTTGTTTTACAATCAGATTCCTAGTGTTCTTATCATTCCACAAAACCCATTCTACACTTAGATGGGTGATTATGAATTTCACAATTATAGGCATCAATTCATCAAACTAATGACTAGGGTTTACTCCTAGACATATATTCATTCCTAATTTCGTTCAAACTTTGATCATGCAAGCCCTAATTTCGATTTCATGGTTTCACCTAGAACTCATGGTGAAACTAAACAGCAAAATTAGACATACCTTATGATCCATTCCCGAAGGTGATCACTATTCTGAGTTTGGATTTCGATTTGGAGCCGATTTACCCTATCAATTTGGTGAAATTGCAAAGCTAGGGTTCATGAGGGAGCTTTGGTCGCCCCCTGTGTTTCTACGACCAGACAAACACACCAAATGTGTGTTTTGTCTATTAAGTTTTATTTAGTAAAACCATTTTAAGCTTTAACACTTTTGACCCCTCTATTATTCTTAAATTTCATTTTGGGGTATTTTAATCAACTTTCACATTATTCCCAAAATTTTAACTAACTAGGTTAATACTCCTAGTTACTTGGTGGGTCCCGGGAATCATAACCCGTTTTACTTTAAGTCCTGTTAACTCGGGCTCTTATAAGCTCAATTCCTTAAAACTTTAATTCGCTTGTATTTAATATTAGGATTTCTTATCTAAATCCAAATATTCACCGGATTATTTTTACTACTAACGGTACTTTACCCGTCTTTAGGTATAAACGGAGTTTGATTACCAACCCCGTTTTCGGGGTGTTACAAGTCTACCCCCCTTAAAGAGGTTTCGTCCTCGAAACCTTTCTTACATAGTCCATCGAGTTCTAAACTGAATGCATTTGACCTGAGTAATCCTTTAAGCATTACTCACACTTTAATCAATTGTTAGTATTACCAGAAAAGTATGATAATATCCTTTGTTGGTTACTATTCTTCTACGTATCTCATACGGCATAATGCAACTTGAAATAACGTAATTTCGTTATTTCTACTGGTTTAGTTAACTTAGCGATATCCATCGCTTTCATATATTATCGAACTCTTTATGAATCCGTTACTTTGACCCGTTTAAAGGTCTTTTAGTGAAATCTTTCACTTTTAGCAACCATTTCTTTTATTTTCAATTTCATTTATTCGATTCAGTTATACCGAATCCATCGCTTACAAGCGACCAAATTTTATTTAAATGACCTTAACCGGTCTCACTAACTAGACTTATTAGTCCAGTTACTTTTTACCACTCGCTCGGTTATAATGTGATTCTACTTCACATTACATTTCTTGACCGTGATCGTTTCACATCATGTTTAATTTTTTGTCAACCTTTCATTTCTCGAAAATATCTCTTTTCGAATATATCGTCTTGCGCCTGTCAGTGTCAAGACTTGTATCTTTTAATATTAACCTTTTCTTAACTTCTCTCATAATACTTATATATTTGTTAAACGTCATTTCTTACTAAAAATAAATTTTAGTTTAACGTTTTCTCTTCACCTTGTCTTATATCCTTTTATTACTTCTAGGAATTTTAAGTCCGAGGATTCATTCTTTTCCGATATTATTTAATTCGTGGAATTAAAATCAGTTCCCACACTTAACTCAACCGACCCGTAGGTTCTTTTACTTAGCCTCGTAGGCTATTCCTTTAGATTTTTTTTGCACCTTTTTAAGGCGAGGCCCTTATCATCCTTTTTGCTTTAATTCATGACCCGTGGGTCATTTTGGCCCCGTAGACCTTTTACACTAATTAATATCCCATAGGTTATCATGATCCCGTAGGTCATCCTTTATCCTAGTCTTTATTCAATTGTCTATTTATACATATATAGCTTTAAAGCATCCTTTGTTATGTTTGGAATCATTTAATTTTTGCTTTTGAACTTTAGTTGACCTTGACCGTAGTCTAAGGTTTCATTTGTTTACTTTCGGACTATCCTTCCGACTTTACGACTTCTAACGTCATTTACACGTCCGTTTGTCCTACGCTTACCGTTACCCGGTTCATACTTATACTCCTTTACAACCCATTACCCGGGTCCTTCTATCTTATTGTTTTTAACATTTTTGTTTCGCTAGTTTGCATTTTTCATATATATATTCCTTTATGACCCATCACGTAGATTCATTAATGTTTCGCGCTTCCATTATTCAGTTTGCGCTTACTTGCACTACCAAGTTTTTATACCTTATTTTTCTCGTTTGACTTGTTCGTGTGAATTTCATCACTTGTGGGCATCAACTTCATTCTTTATTCGACCCGTTCAACTTTAAAATAGTTGAGCGTAGTTATTAACATTTCTGTTTGCAAATTCTCATTGTCTTTTAGTCATGACTCATATTCCGAGTCTTTTGACTTTCTATTTCGCGTCCCCGTCTATTGGTTTACGCATTCTTTCCATATCCTACCCATTCATCGGGTATTTTACCGAAATCTTTATCATTGCACCCCTTCCGGTATGCATCAAGACTTCGTTTCGATTTACTTGGTCATCTTAGCGAAATCCGTCGCTTTCATTCGACCATGTCTTTTATTCTTTACGTGACCACCATTGGCGGCCTTATTAATCATGAGTGACGATTATCATCGTTATCCTTGCTTTACTATAACTAAAGTTAACAACCTTGATTATCTTTTTTGT
Organism: Helianthus annuus; assembly: GCF_002127325.2. Taxonomy (NCBI): domain Eukaryota; kingdom Viridiplantae; phylum Streptophyta; class Magnoliopsida; order Asterales; family Asteraceae; genus Helianthus; species Helianthus annuus. The sequence continues at coordinate 48,611,218 of NC_035447.2, read as the reverse complement.
GTGGGCAACACCTTTGTTTTTATGACCCAACGGATCACCTATACTTTGGTTTTTGTTTTTTTTTTTATTTTTATTTTTTTTTATTTTTTTTTACTTGCCCATTTTGTTTACTATGGCCCTTTCGTCCAAGATGACTTATTTCCATGAATTTTCTTTTGATCAATCATTTGTATCCTCATTTACATTTATCCTTGTCCCTTCTCTCGGGCTCATTATTCTAATGTAATACGCTTCCGTCACCCGGCTGTGCGTTTACATTATTATCAACTATTTTGTTCATTTGTTTCATTTGGGTGCCTTTTAGTTTATCCCATTCACCTCGTCCCTACTACATCGAATGTAAATATGTTTATCATAAAAAGTTCATGACATCATGTGTTCACTACTTACTTGGCCAGAGTAAGCGATCAACACATGACACACATGACCTTTTCATAATTTCCACACTACACCCCATGTAAGTGACGCCTCTAATCTTTCTATATTCTTGACTTTCATTGGCAACCATTTATTTAGTTACCATTTAACAGTTATTTGATTTACATGTTTCATTCATGAACATATACAATGTTTTTCCTTTTTATCAAACTAATATATAATCACATTTGTTAATGTGATTGCTACTTTTCTCAATAGCATTAAATTGAGAGTTTTCCACTTGGATAATTACCCCAATCCAAGTTTCCATATGAACTAATCTTGTTACTCATTTGTTATTCATCATCGTGAATAACACATTTTCTATTAAATTTCTCTTGGAAATCGGGTTTTCTAAGTTTATCGTATGTGTATGCAACCGTCATTACTTACGTGTTTGTTGCATATTACTACTTGTGCAATTAAATTTAAAAGTGTGCACCTGGTAATGCTTGCCCCGACGGGCGTTTCTTGCCTTTAACTTTGTTCGCGGTCGTTACGCGATTTAGTCCTTGGTGAGCATGCTCCTCTTGTCATACTTCGGACCGTTCTTCTATCATATCCGTAATTTGTTAAGCTCTCGCTATCCTCATATGCGAGTGTCCTTCAACTAAAACATATACAAATGTTAATAATTTCAACATTAAAGGATGCTCGTATTATAATACAAGGCTTTTCTACTATACGCATCAACACGTGTAATTTCATTGACTATATCTATTCTATATCGATTTTATTGGTGTAACGTGTATTACACGATAACCATATGTGTTGTTCTCAACACTTTAATCATATTAAACCATTGTTATACATGTACTTACCGGATTTGCGATCAAGCCTCGAACCGAACACCAATCTTTATCAAGAGCGTAAGGTTTAAGTCCAAGCATAGCTTTCCCGCCATACTTGAATCTCTTAAACCAAGGCTCTGATACCAACTTGTAAACGTTCTTACACCTTGTGTACACTTGAGATTGGATGAACTTGAATGAATGATGTTGGTGGTGGTGTGGGTGGCTCACGGCCATGAGGAAGAAGGGAGGAGGGAGAGAGATGATGGTGTGAAGTGTGTGTAAGATGAATGAGCTCAAGATCCTCTTATAACCATATTAATCTTTTATCCAATGTATAATGTGTTTCTAAAGTACATAACTTGATCTTAATCATATCTAGGTGAATCAAAGGAAGATCAAGTAAGATCTTGGTGGTGGGCCGCCTTGTGACCGTCAACATGAGGGGGGGGGGTGTCTTGGTTGGTGTTGAATTGTAAGTTAAGTAATCTAGTTAGTTTTCAAGTGTAATGTTTAGGTGTTATGCATATGATGTGTGATATAGTGTGTTAGGGTGTCCGGAGATCATAACTAGCTCAGAAATAATAAAACAATGCTTCTAGTATAACTTTGGTGTTTCGGGTAGTGTCCAGTTGTTCGGTTAGATACCGGTTCGTTAAAGTGTTTTTTTTATTCCGTTTAGTGATCTTTATGTACCCTTTTGTGACACTTTTAATTCCCGACACTTAGGAAAGCATTCAGGACCATTTAGTCATATTTTTGCATGATACAAACTTGTTAAAATGCTGATTTTTGCTGAAAAATGCTGAATTCAGGACTTTGGGTGAGTTTTAGGCACTTTCCGGCACTTAAACTATCACCTAGTGAAGTAGTTTTGTGATCCTTACTTCCCTACACACCATACTAGTGTAGTACCTAGTCTCTGGCCCATACTAGGTCTCAAAACACTATCTGTCTATGTACTGAACCTTGTCAACATTTTTCTGAGATATCCGCTAATTGTGCTAACCGTGCTTTGTGCATCGTTTATGTCACTAAAGTTTGTATGTAAATATGATGTGACATTATGCAATATGTGATGCACATGTAAGTATGATGCAGTAATCAGAAAGCAATTAATTGTAATTCAGCACTGTCATTAAGCACTAATCAAGGTTAATTAATTGTACGGATACCTAGATTTTTGACAGTTGTCACATTCTCCCCCTGTTACGAAAATTTCGTCCCGAAATTTTAGTTCTGCTACTAGCCGCAGGGTTCTTAGGGAATAAGTGCGGATATTTAGCTTTTATGCGATCCTCACGCTCCCAAGTAAATTCTGGGGCGGGACGCGCGTTCCATCGAACCTTGACGAGTTTAACACTACTCCTTCGCGTCTTGTTCATCTTTCAATCAGTAACCTCAACAAGTTCTTCAGTAAAGTGCAGTGTGTCGTCAATGTGAACTTCATCGGCAGGAATGATAACTGCTTCTTGAGTTGAACTCCTTTTCATATTAGATACATGAAATGTATCATGAACTCCATTCAATTCTGCGGGTAGATCCAACTTGTAAGCTACAAGACCAATCCTCTCCAGGATTTTGAACGGTCCAATATATCTTGGGTTCAACTTCCCACGCTTCCCAAAGCGTGCTACACCCTTCTAGGGTGAAACCTTTAACAAAACCATATCTCCCACTTGAAACTCCAAAGGTTTCCTCCTTTGGTCCGCATAGCTCTTTTGTCGATCACGAGCCGCCTTGATGCGCTCTCGAATCTGTATAATCTTGTCTGTCGTCTCTTGAACCAATTTGGGGCCAACAAGCTGTCTATCACCCGCGTCTGCCCAGCATAACGGTGATAGACACTTGCGTCCGTAGAGAGCTTCAAACGGTGTAGCTTGTATGCTCGCATGGTAACTGTTGTTGCACGAAAACTCTACCAAAGGTAGATGGGTGTCCCAACTGCCACCCAAGTCCATCACACAAGCTCGCAACATGTCTTTTAGTGTTTGAATCGTTCGTTCGCTCTGGCCGTCTGTCTGTGGGTGGAATGTCGTACTCAGATTCAACTGAGAACCAAAGGCTTCTTGGAAGGATTGCCAAATCCTTGACACAAATCTTCCGTCTCTATCAGAAATAATCGAGAGAGGCACTCCATGTCGCACAACTATCTCTCTGAGGTACAGCTCAGCAAGCTTACTAGTGTTGTCTTTTTCCTTGATTGGCATAAAGTGTGCAGATTTCGTCAGACGGTCTACGATTACCCAAATCGTGTCATGACCTCTGAGTGTCTTTGGTAACTTTGTTATAAAATCCATTGAAATCTGCTCCCATTTCCACATGGGTATTTCAGGTTGTTGCAGAAGACCTGAAGGCTTATGATATCCGGCCTTTACTTTGGCACAAGTCAAACATTTGCCAACATATGTTGCAACATCACCTTTTAATCTCGGCCACCAGTAGAAATCCTTTAAATCTTGGTACATCTTATCCGATCCTGGATGGATCGAGTATCGTGACTTGTGAGCTTCATCGAAAATTACTTCTCTAAGACCACCAAAGAGGGGAACCCAAATTCTTCCCATGAAACACAACGTTCATTCCTCATTTGGTACCACTTGTTTCTCCATCCCACAGAGATATTCATCCACAAGACTCTCCTTCTTAAGAGCTTCTCTCTGCGCAGCACGAATGCGCAACGAGAGGTCTGTCTGTATAATCATTTCCAAAGCCCTAACCCTTATGGGCTTGATTCTTTCTTTCCGACTCAAGGCGTCTGCTACCACATTCGCCTTCCATGGGTGATACTTGATTTCACAATCGTAATCATTTAACAGCTCCACCCATCGGTGCTATCTCATATTAAGCTATTTCTGATCGAATATATGCTGTAAGCTCTTGTGATCTGTAAAGATCATGCATCGGGTGCCATACAAGTAATGTCGCCAGATCTTCAAAGCAAACACCACAGCGCCTAGTTCCAAATCATGTGTGGTGTAGTTCTTCTCATGAACCTTCAACTAGCGCGAAGCATAAGCTATAACCTTCTGTCGCTGCATCAGCACACAACCTAAACCTTGACGCGAGGCGTCGCAATATACCACGAAGTCATCAGTGCCTTTGGGTAGGGATAAAATCGGTGCATCGCAAAGCTTGTTCTTCAGCAACTGAAAGGCTTCCTCTTGTTTATCTCCCCATTCATACTTCTTGTCCTTTTGTATGAGGGAGGTCAAGGGTTAAGCGCTTTTCGAAAAATCCTCAATAAATCTGCGGTAATAACCAGCCAAACCTAGGAACTGACGGATCTCGGTTGGCATCTTCAGAGTCTCCTAATTCTTGATCGCCTCGATCTTTGTGGGATCCACATGAATTCCATCTCCGTTTACCACGTGACCAAGGAACTGAACCTCACGCAACCAGAACTCGCACTTTGAGAACTTCGCGTACAATTTCTCTTCCTTGAACAGCTCTAAGATAGCTCTTAGATGTTGCTCATGTTCCTCCTTCGTCTTCGAATAAATCAAAATATCGTCGATGAACACAATCAAAAATTTATCGAGATATGGTTTGCAGACTCTGTTCATCAAATCCATAAATACTGCTGGCGCATTTTTCAAACCAAACGGCATAACCAGGAACTCATAGTGTCCATACCGAGTCCTAAAGGTCGTCTTTGGAATACTCTCCTCTTGAATTCTTAACTGGTGATAACCTGATCGAAGATCGATCTTGGAGTAAAAACTCGAACCTTATAATTGATCGAACAGGCCATTAATCCTTGGCAAAGGATACCGATTCTTAATGGTCAACTTGTTTAGCTCTCGGTAGTCGATACACATGCGGAAACTACCGTCTTTCTTCTTAACGAATAAAACTGGAGCTCCCCAAGGCGAGAAGCTTGGTCTGATAAATCCCTTGTCCAATAGCTCCTGAAGTTGCGTTGACAGCTCTTACGTCTCGGAAGGCGCAAGTCGATAAGGTGCCTTAGCTACAGGCGCAACACCTGGAACTAAGTCAATGTGGAATTCGACTTGTCGCTGTGGTGGCAATCCTGGCAAGTCTTCGGGGAAGACCTCGGGATATTCCTTTACAACTGGGATGTCTTCTAGCTTTGGCACAGCGGCTTCCTTGTCCACAATGTGTGCCAAGAAGGCAACACATCCTTTCTGCAAACATCTTCGGGCTTTTAAACAACTGATAATCCTTAGGGGCGTATCGTGCTTCTCTCCATGTACTACAATCGTTTCTTCATTCTCCATCGGAATGCGAATGACCTTCTCGTGGCACACGATCTCTGCTCGGTTGCTTGACAACCAATCCATTCCGACTACCACGTCAAAGCTTCCCAACTCGACTGGCAGAAGATCAAGCGTAAACTCGTGCTCTCCCAGTTCTATCACGCAACCTTTAAAGACTTCATTTGCTTTCACTAGCTTTCCATTGGCTAGTTCTATCGAGTACGGAATATCTAGCTTACTAGCTATCAACCCAAGTATATTCTTAAATTCTAGGGATACAAAGCTATAATCGGCACCAGTATCAAATAGTACAGATGCAAAGCGTTGGTTGATAGGGAACGTACCAGTAACTACGTTCGGATCTTGACGAGCTTCCCTCGCTCCGATGTTGAAAACCCTTCCCTGAGCTTGGTTGATTTTCGGGCATTCACGCTTGAAGTGCCCAATATCTCCACAGTTAAAGCAACCTGGTCCCCGACCATTACCATTTCCATTACCACCTTGATTGTTGTTTGCTCCACGATTTTCACTACCAGCTTGATTACCAAAACCACCACGATTACCATTACCGCCATTTCCTCCTTGAGGGCGGTTTCCATACCCATTTCCACCATGGTTACCATTACCACTACCATTACCATAACCTCTCTGACCACCACGACCAGTACCAATCCAGCACGTCTCCTTCGAATGACCAACCTTTCCACAAGACTCGCATTTTCCAGCTCGGCATCGTCCATTGTGATGCAACTGACACGCATCGCATTTGGGCAAGGTGCCCATATACCCTTTTCCTTTGTTTTTAGCACCAGTTTTGACCTTGGCTGGTGCGTTTGCCTCTTCCTTCTTGTTAGCACTGCTTGTACCCTACTTAAAATTTGAGAACTTCCTTTTGTTCTCACCTGATGACTCAACGTGAGTCTCCTTCTTCTTTTGGTTAGAAATCGAGAACTTGTTCAACCTGATTGCTTCTTTAGTTAGTGCTACACTCAGATCAATAGCCTCGATGATCGTAGCAGGCTTTGACGTCGTCACCATACTCATGATTTGAGGTGCCAACCCCCAAATAAAACGCTCAATGCGCTTGAATTCCGGATCAACCATGTAAGGAACGACGCGAGATAAGTCGTGAAATCTCTACACGTATTCAGCAATCTTCGGACCATCCATCTTGAGGTTCCAGAATTCAGTTTCTAACTTTTGGATTTCGGCCCTTGAACAGTACTTCTTTCGCGTGAGTTCCTTCATTTCATCCCATGACATGGCATAAGCAGCCTCTTCTCCTAAGGTCTAGACTTGGAGATTCCACCAGGATAGAGCTCCGTCTAAGAACAATCCAGAGATGTAGGTCACATGGTGCTCCGGCGCACATTTGCTCATTCTTAGCACAGAATCAGTTTTCCCCGTCCATCTTACAAAAGCTACAGCACCCCCGGTGCCGTCGAAATTCAGAGGCTTACAGTCTAAGAACTGCTTATAGGTACAGCCTGTACAAGTAACATCATTCACAGTAAGCATTAGCGAACGCACATGGAATATCCAAATGTAACGTAATGTATCTTTAGTGACTTAAACATTACCAAGAGGTGGGTTGCTTCCCGAGGTACCTCCACTATGCTCAGAGCGTAAGGCCTCGTGTTGTGCTATCGCTCGTGAAATCCGTTCTTGTAACTCAGCCTCTGTTGTGGGCAGTTGGTTATCTCTTCGAGGAGGCATCTTCTAAAGAAGATAGTATAGGTCAGGTCTTGTGCATATAAGTATGTAGTACGTCTATGTAATAACATTTATCAACGCAAGTAAGCACATAACATCCCAATCACAATGTAAACAAGTAATTCAACAATGTATATAATGAAAATATTGCGATTGAGCTTGTATAAATCATCGACCACAATTACAGTTTTACATGTTTCACAAATGTACCATATCACATCAAAAGGGACTACAGGGTCACATCACCCTTGTCCAAATCGTCTATCAATCTACAACAGTCAAAAGTCAAAAAGTGGTCTTCAAAAGGCTGTGCAATCTGGGCTCAATAGCGACACTCTCACCAAAAGTATGCTACCTGCATAAAACCAAAAACCTGCTATGCTGATGGTGGAGGAGGAGGAGGTGGAGGAACGAAAAGCAAACTGCGCACAAGCGCTAACTCCTCCTCAAGAGCATGAACGATACGCAACAGATAACTAATCATCTGCTGCTCCATAGTAAGAAAACGAACGTCAAAATCTGGGTATGGCAGAAGAGGAGCGGGTGGAGTCGCGAAGGATGACTGACATGTACAAGGTGGAGGACGTGGGATCCTCTCAAGATCCATGACTCTACGACACAACATCTCCTGCTGAAGCTGCAAAGTCAGGAGTAAATCATCCCTCGTGTAACCAGTGTACTGTGAAGGATGGTATGGATAAGAAACAGGCATAGTGTTGGGCGGAAACCAAATGAGTGGCTCGCCTGACGGTGCAGATGTGAAAGGAGCAGTATGTGTAAACTGTGGCATATAGGGAAAAGCTGCTGACACGGGTGGTACATGGCCAGTCGGCTGGCTAGACGGTCCTTCCCCTGGACGGGGTGGAGGGATATCCTGTAAGAATGTGACCGGCAGATCAGTGCGGTGAGCATCAGACACATGTGGGTGAATCATGGCGACGTCAACAGGTGCATGTGTAGGTGCAGGTGGAGGAGTAACAGGCTCAACGAAAGGAGGTAAGTCATCATCATCCTCTATCCACCCATTGCGGGTGAATGCGTAACGGGGATCTATCTGATCAGCAAAAGGAGCATGGTCAGCGGCTGCAGGGATCAGATCAGGTAAATGTGGTGCAACAACTGGTATGCCAACAGGCACAGGGTTATGCTCGGGCGGAGGATCATGAGAAGGTATAGGCTCGGGTGCAAGCATAGGCTCAGGGTCGGCTGGTGCCAGCTCAAGATCGGCGGGTATATCAAAAAGCTGATCATCAGGAATAAAGTCAATCTCATGCTCAGGATCAATGTCAGGATCAAACTCATCATCGAACTCAAAGTCCTGTGGAGGAACAGGTGAGGCAGACATAGCTGTGTTAGAATCAGAATCGGTGGGATAAGGCTGCAATCACAGTGCGTGCAAAGTAGTAGATGACACAGACTCGAATGAATCAGGACCAGAATGGTCAGACGAAATCTCAACGATAGGAATCTCAATAAGCGGAACAGCAATGACATTATCGACTAGAGCTCCATCACCCTGGACATCCTCAGGGGGACCCTCAATAAAAAGATCGATATCATCGTGAGACAAAGCATCCAAACGCAAATCCTCGAGAGGAAATGCAGCAAGGGGTAAAGGAGCAAGGATTGGAACAAGAAATGGACCCTCGTCAGGTAGACCATCAGCTAGCGGTATATCATCGCCAAAATCTGGTAAAGCAAACAGCTGGAAATCATCGTCATCGCTACTATCAGTGTCGGAAGTGAAAACCTCAGGGTCTGGGACAATCTCATCATCCGAAACTATGGCCATAGGGTCTACGGTATCTGACAGCTCACTCTCAGATGAGGACATGGTGTCTGTAACAAAACAATCACAACATATGCACATATATCAACAATCATCAAATAAGCATGTAAGCAGTAACAATGTAAGCATGTATTCATCCTAGTCTTCCCAGACTATCCCACCCAGCCTCTCAGACTGAACTACCTAGCCTCTCAGACTAAACCTTCCCAGTTTCTTAAACTGAACTTCCCAGTCTCTCAGACTAACTCCCCAGTTTCTCAAACTGAACTACCCAGACTCTCAAACTAACTTCCCAGTTTCTCAAACTGAACAATAACTTTGAAATATGATTTGTGCCTTTTGTTTGTAAAAATGTTTGTTCCCTGGATCTGGACGTTTGTGTATGCAATGTAAACATCTTTGAAAACATTTTCGTAAGAGCCCTAATGATCGTAGTCTAGACTCGAGAAAGAATCCTAGTTCGCTACGATCGAAGCTCTGATACCAAGCTGTCACACCCTGACTTTTGCGGAAGCATGATTATTGATGTGACTTTCTTAATACCATAGCATTCAATCATAACAACGCTATATGATAAAAACAGTAGATGTTCATCCATATATTAAGTTTGAAAATACCACATCATAAATTTTCTGAAACGTTGACACCAAATTCAAATTACCAATCACAACAAGTTTTAAAGAATTCACTAAGACTCGACAAAAGATCTTAAACAAACCTAAGTTTAGAACCATGTATCTCGTCCAGGATTAAGATACATCTCCTAAACCCTAATGACTTGGATAACATCTTTTATTTATAACGCAGATTGAAAACATGCAAACACCTGCCAGATCCGCTTAGTTCCCTGAAATACATGTAATTTGAAAACATCAACAAAAGTTGAGCGAGTTCATGTGTTTTGTATATGTATGTATAAACCTTTGTAAACAGTGTATGTATGTATGTAAATCCCGGTATGAAAGCAAACAAGGAAAAGATCACCAATGGTTTGCAAGGCCACTGATATGTGTGACGGTGTAGGAAGGCTCAAACCTAGCAAATTTGTACCGGGCTTCCGACTGGAAGACATAGTCACCCTATGGGCCACCCTGGTCCTCATGGGTGTGGGCTCGCTACACCCAAATAGATCTATCACTCATGCCCCTCGGTCCTTATACGAGGATTAATGGTCTCAAGTATGCGCCTACCCATTCACATGATCTATGGTTCTTTCCTAGGCTAACCATACCAATTGTATTTGTAAGTAATCCTTTTGTAACATGTATTCACCCCCGAAGTTAATAAACAAAACAGTTTAAGAAAAGGGGGACATGAACTCACTGTTTTGCGTCTTCGGTACTCGTAACTCAAAGCTCGTCAGCAAACACGACTACCTACAATGTACTAGGGTCTATTAGGCGAACGGGTCGTGCCTTGGCTTAGACTTAACGTTTCCGAGTTACGTTTCTTTCATGTCTTCAATGATATTCCAAGTTATAATTACTTGTTAAAATAATAATTATTTTAACTTTAAATTATATTTAATTTTGGAATAATTTGTTAAGCAATATTTTGTATTAATACTTCTCAAGTACTTATACTTATATTTCTTTCCCAAGGATGGGGGTATCTCATACATGTATTTTCGTATGCTTGTATTTGTTAAGTATGCTCATACTTGATTATTCCGGAATATTGAATAAATATCCAATATTTATTTCCAAAACACATGTTTTAAGAAATATTACTTAGAAAAATTATTCATAATTTTTCTTTTGGTAAAACTATTTGTAGTTCCAAATTAATATATTTTCAAGTCTCACTTTAGAAAATATATATAAACTTATTTTTTCCAAAAATAATGTATTTGAAGAAAATATATATTTTTCTCAAAAATCATATATCTTCTAAATATTCTAAGAAAATATATTTTTACTTCCAAAAATAATATATTTTCTCCTTTTTGAAAATATGATATACTTTGTAATAATAATAAAAAGAGTAAACTGCAATTTTACCCCCTGGGGTTTGGGGTGATTGGCACCCTTACCCCCCCTAACGAAATAATTGCAATTTTACCCCCTAACGTTTGCTGTTATGTCGCAACCTTATCCCCCCGGCCTCAAATTTGTTGACCGGTCAACAAAACCATGGGAGGGTCAAAGGGTAAATAGGTCATTTCCACTATACTTTTGTATCTTACACATTACAACCCCCTATACATTTAAACTCCTAGCACTCTTACCCCCCACCTTCCCACACTGCTCCTCCACATCTCCGGCGATCTTCATCTCCGACGATCTTCTTCTCCGGCAATCTTCATCTCCGGCGATCTTCTTCTCCGGCAAAATCAAGTCTTGTTTTCAAGTGACCGGAAAATGAGTGTAGCGCCGGTGGTGGTGTATCGCCGGAAGTTGCAGGTTCGTCGGAATCTGATTAAAGTCGTCGGAATCATGAAAACGTACAACTGATTATGCATAGTGTACACCTGGTCATGCATATCTGAATAATCGGAATATGAAAAAAAATGAATTCTATTATTTCATCATTCTAGTAACTCAGAATTCATTGAATGTTTCATATGATATGCCTTTTGAGCCTTTTATGTAGAAACATCACATGTTATGCCAAATAATGTTTCTAAACGCAGTTAATGTTATTCTTGTAAGCATATGATCTAGTTATTATTTTAATACTAAATTTGTTACTTATAATGTACAGTAATTGGGACAACATTTGCTCTGAATATGCTATTCAATATTCCAGTATGGATTGGTGTGTCGCTCACTGGTTTTATGTCACACCCCGATTTCCACGTGTCACCGGTGGGCCCGATGGGGGAGTATCGTGACGTGGTTGGCAACGTAATAGTCAAACAACACAACATAATAATGTACAGCGGAAGCAAATTAAAATATGATACAACCGAATTTATTTATTGTAATCAAAGTCACAATATCCGGATGTTTATCCACAGTAGGATCGAAACAAAATTATATTTATGGTTCAACAGACTTCAGGCATCTTGAGTTTGCGAGACTTCTAATGATGCTTAGGAGAAATCCCAGCCCATTTCGCTTAGTACCTGCATTTAATCTTTTTGGGAAAATACGTCAGTTTACACTGGTAAATACAATCAACTGACTCATTTTGTAAAATGATTTAAAATTGGTTTGGATGCACGTGGCATAAACATTTTTGCTTAACCTGGGAGAATTATTTAATATTATAATCTTGTGAACGAATTACATGTTACTTATGCGTTCAGTAGCCCGAATCTTGTCCGGGTTAAAGATCAATAGACACACCACATCATAGAGTTATACACGGACGGTGTACGCCTACACCCCGTGCTCAGGTCGTGGCCATCTCGTAAGATGATGCCAAGGATATCTGGGACATGGTCATTAACCCCCCAAAGGCTGTAAAGTAAACAAGACTGTTTAAACGAGCCGATCAAATTATTAAACTACCCACTTTAACGGTGGAGATTTGATGCCCGATCAAGCGGTATGCTATATACCGTAACCCAAGCCCGTATAGGGAAAATAAGTTAAAAGTATTTACCTGATGCAAGTATTAATCACAATAAGCAAAATGCACGTAGCTTTTACTGGTTCTCCTAATCTGGAACGAAGGTTTATAATAATCTATTAGGATTCTAACGGGTCTTTTATTAAGCTTAAGCTTAGACCGGCTAGCTTCAAGATACGGTTCGTACGCACGATTAAGCGAAGACCGGATAGAATGTGATTCAGACCCGACAAGTTTGAAGACTTGCTTAATATGGGTTTATTATTCACATTCTGGATTTTTAGATAAAACTGTTAAGGTTTGACCCGTTTCGGCTAATTTATGTAAACTTGTCACATAAACCGAACCGAACGCGTAATAAGCGTAACGGGTATCCGTAAGAGCCATATACAGGTTTCCTAAGTTAATATGCTTCAAATATGTTGTGACATCAGTAGGATGTCTTTCATTATGCCCGAAATGAACTTAAACACAAACTATGCCCCGTAAGGGTAGTTTGGTCATTTTAAAGGTTGTAAAAGAGTTTAGATGTTTAACTGAGTTACAGGTCTGATGTAAACAGCAAACATACTCAATTTGATGAGTTATAACAGTAGGTTAAAGTATATATATGTGAAATATCATTTTTAACCAAACTATGCCCCGTAGGGGTATTTTGGTAATTTCACATAAGCCGAAAAGCTCAAAACTGAAGTCTGAGTTTATCCACCTTTGCTTACTGTTAAAATATTATAATTTGCCTCTTATATCAGTAGGTATCAACCCGGGTATGTCCAATATGATTTTAAAACATATCATGCGTTAAAAACGCTAATTAAGGCGATTAAAGGCCATTTCCGGGTTTGATACTTAAATCTGATAATTTTATATTTCCAGAAGGCCTAAAATAATTTATTTATCATATGTGATCAGTAGCAAAAGGTTTAGAGTCGTTCAGATATATAAATCTCATTTTATGGCCCGTAAGGGCAAAACCGACATTCACCGAATTAAGCTTACGACTATGAGTTATGCTCGGCCTAAAATTAATTAAAAATCTTTAAAAATCCCAAAATAATATATTACATCAGTGGGTAAAAGTTTTGATACCAAAAAGTATGTTTAACTAGGCTATATGCTAATTACGCCAATTTATTAGCATAAAGCGTTAATTTTGCGATAATGAGCATAACTCTTAATCTACAAGTCAAACTGACGTCAAACTTTGCATACAAGTCTTTATATCAGTAACTAAGGTTTCTACACTTTTACATTTTCATAATTCACGTTTTAAGGTAATAAGGGCATAACGGTCAACATATGAGCAATTAACGGAAACATGTATATTAATTGGATAACTAATGAACCAAGGTGTATAATTACAGACGGTTGTTCTAACATGTAACCTGGTCCAATTAAAGCTCCAAGGCATTTCTAAAATATGCCAAAATGGGTCAGAACTGAAAGTCAAGTGAAAGTCAAACTATGTGACTTTCGGTTCCGAACCGGGTCTAAACAGGAAATCATCGGGTTGAACATGTTTGGACATGTTCTTACACTTATTACTAAGTTATAACAATGATCCAATAGGTTGTATATGATCTACAATGTTAATTATGCATAAATGGCATTTTAGACTTCCTGTTGACTTTTTAAGTAAAGGTTTGACCCGACTTTTGACCTGGTTAGAGTGATGATTAGGGGAAACCCTTTTGAGGTTTTATTACCCACATAAATACCATCTTATATCTACTTTTGATTCGAGAATTGACTGAGCCATTAATGACTAATCTTGAAGTCAAACCGTAATTACGACGGTTTGACTTTTAGCTAATAACTAAGCTAAAACTTAATTAAGAAGGGTTAAGGCAACTTACAAGGGTCCAATGGATGATTAGGAAGGCCTGGAGAGTGTTCTTGTGCTCCACACTTGATCAGAATGTGTTGAGGAATGGATTGATCAAAGTGTTGCACTTTGAGGGCTTTATATAGTGCACCAAGGCACCACAACATGTTGACAAATGAGTCTAGGACTAACCACAACATTCCCACAGGTGTCCTACATGTTTAGGGGTTGTTTAGGGGCCAAGGGAGATGAGGAAACACTGTTACATTCGGTTTCATGCGCATAAAACAGGTAACAGCCGGTTTTCTGGTCGCTGGCACCTGCTTACGGACCGTAAGCCCTCTCTTGCGGTCCGTAAGCCTGACATCAGGCTTAAAAACTTGTTGATCTTTGGTAAATTGAAGGGGTAACTCGGGGCTTTGAATTTGGGACATGCTTATCAGATTTGGGGCCTCTATAAAGTGCTCAATAGTTACATACACTACCCTTATACTATGCTTGTTTGGATCCATCTTAAAAGTACCGAAAATTAAGGGTTACCGTAGGAATTTCATTGTAGGAATCCACCAATTGATTCGTGAATCATTCATTGCTATAATTCACTGAACTTGAACATGCACAAGGTGTTTTTAATATGATTTGAGTCTTGGGATTCATAATGAGGTCGTTCAGAGGTGCAAAAGTTAACATGACGACACTCTCAAATCCTGTCAATCGTTTTTAATAAATCCGAGTTTATAACGCTTTTCGTCTTGCTTGGCACGTGTCGTTATTTTATTTAACACGAATTTTCGAGGTGTTACATCCTCACCCCCCTTAAAATAAATCTCGACCCGAGATTTACTGAAATAAGGGTACTTTTCTTTCATGGTGGATTCAACTTCCCACGTATATTCGGGACCTCTACGGGCATCCCATTTGACCTTTACAATAGGTACATGCTTCCTACGAAGCTTCTTAACCTGTCGATCTTCAATCGACAATGGTGTTTCCACAAATTTCAAGCTCTCGTCAATGTGCACATCTGTGTGTGGTATAACCAGTGATTCGTCAGCGAAACACTTTTTCAGATTGCAGATGTGGAACACATTGTGAATTCCACTGAGCTCTTCAGGTAAGTTTAGCTTATAGGAAACTGACCCGACACGTTCGATAACCTCGAAAGGTCCTATGTATCTCGGGCTTAGCTTGCCTTTCTTACCAAACCGCATCACTCCCTTCCAGGGTGACACTTTAAGTAGGACTTTGTCACCTACTTCGAAGTGAAAATCCTTACGCTTTGGATCAGCGTAACTCTTCTGCCTATCTCGGGCAGCTTTGAGACGGTCACGAATCTGGACAATCTTATCTGTTGTTTCGAACACTATCTCTGGTCCCGATAACTGGACATCTCCAACTTCCGCCCAACATACTGGCGATCTACACTTTCTACCATATAATGCCTCAAAAGGCGCAGCCTTAATGCTGGTGTGGTAGCTATTGTTGTAGGAGAATTCGATCAATGGTAAGTTCTTATCCCAACTACCACCCAAATCGATTTCACATGCACGTAGCATATCTTCCACTGTTTGAATAGTACGCTCACTCTGACCGTCAGTCTGGGGATGATAAGCCGTACTAAAATTTAAACGCGTGCCCAAAGATTGTTAGAAACTTTTCCAAAAATGCGATGTGTATCTAGTATCTCTGTCGGAGATAATAGATACAGGTATGCCATGCAGGGCTACAATCTTATCAACGTACAGTTGGGCTAACATATCGGAGCTATAAGTCTCCTTGATGGGTAAGAAATGTGCTGACTTAGTCAGTCTATCGACTATAACCCATATCGTATCATTTCCTTTCCTTGTCTTGGGTAACTTGGTGATAAAATCCATAGTTACGCACTCCCACTTCCACTCGGGAAGTTCAGGCTGTTGTAGCAAGCCTGATGGCTTTTGATTCTCAGCTTTGATTTGCGCACAAGTCAAGCATTTGGCTACATGGGCGGCTACAGACTTTTTCAAACCTATCCACCAATAATTTGCCTTCAGATCTTGGTACATCTTATCAGCTCCAGGATGAACGGAGTATTTAGAACTGTGGGCTTCCTGGAGGATAACCTCACGAAGTCCCCCATAAATTGGAACCCATATTCGTCCATTCAATCTTAAAATTTCGTCCTTGCTAAGAGTTAACTGCTCCTCAGTTACTCCTAACTTTTCATTAGGATAGTTAGCTTCCAACACAGCTTCCTTCTGTGCAGCTAACAATCTTTCCATCAAATTATTCTTTATCTCCATGCGCTTGGCATTGATTCGGATAGGTTTCATCCTTTCCTTTCGACTCAAGGCATCAGCGACTACATTCGCCTTGCCGGGATGGTACTTGATTTCACAATCATAGTCATTCAAGGTCTCCATCCAACGGCGTTGCCTCATGTTTAATTCTTTCTGATTAAACAGGTGCTGGAGGCTCTTGTGATCAGAATAGATCACAAACTTGATTCCATAAAGATAATGCCTCCACAGTTTTAGTGCGAACACAACGGCACCCAATTCCAAGTCATGGGTGGTGTAATTCTTTTCGTGCACCTTTAACTGTCGTGATGCATAGGCAATAACCTTGCCCTTCTGCATAAGCACACATCCCATGCCGGTGTGTGAAGCATCGCAGTAAACTACGAATTCTTCGGTGCCTTCAGGTAGTGTAAGCACAGGAGCGTTGCTCAACTTTTGTTTCAAAACATCGAAGGACTCTTGCTGCTTAGGGCCCCAAACGAACTTTACTTTCTTCTTGGTCAAGGAAGTTAGAGGTGCAGCAATCCTTGAAAAATTTTCAATGAAACGCCTGTAATATCCTGCCAATCCCAGGAAGCTACGAATCTCCGTAGGCGTCTTTGGCTCTTGCCAATTCATAACAGCTTCAACTTTAGCGGGATCCACTTGGATACCATGCTCATTGACCACATGTCCAAGAAATTGGACCTCTCGAAGCCAAAATTCACATTTGGAGAATTTGGCATAGAGCTTCTCTTGGTGTAAAAGTTTGAGAATACAACGAAGGTGTTTCTCATGGTCAGCTTGGTTCTTAGAATAAATAAGAATGTCGTCGATGAAAACGATGACAAATTTATCCAAGTATGGCTTGCAGACGCGATTCATGAGATCCATGAACGCGGCTGGTGCATTAGTGAGCCCAAAAGGCATCACCAGGAACTCGTAGTGTCCGTAACGAGTCCTAAATGCAGTCTTGTGAACGTCTTCATCTTTTACCTTCAACTGATGGTAGCCTGACCTCAAATCAATCTTCGAAAAGTAACTTGCCCCTTGAAGCTGATCGAACAAATCGTCGATTCTGGGCAGAGGATACCTATTCTTGATCGTGACTTTATTAAGCTCGCGATAGTCGATGCACAGACGCATCGACCCATCCTTCTTCTTGACAAACAAGATTGGCGCTCCCCAAGGAGATGAACTAGGTCTAATGAAGCCTTTAGCCAGCAATTCATCTAGCTGCGTCCGCAACTCCATCATTTCTGTGGGTGCCAATCTGTATGGTGCTCTTGCAACAGGTGCCGCTCCGGGAATGATGTCGATCCTGAATTCGACTTGTCTATCTGGTGGTAGACCAGGTAGATTTTCAGGAAACACTTCTGGGTATTTAGAAATGACAGGGATGTCTTCTATCTTTGGTTTAGGCTCATCAATAATCACTTGCGCCATGTAGATGACACACCCCTTCCTCAAACACTTGGAAGCCTTGAGCATAGTCACTTGCTCAGGTAGTCCATACTGGGTATCTCCCCGAATGGTGAGTGATTCACCAGACGGAGTCTTTATCACTATTTGTTTCATGTTACAGATGATTTGGGCCTGGTTATGAGATAACCAGTCCATACCCAGAACTATGTCAAAACCAGCCAACTTAAAGGGAAGTAGGGACAGAGGAAAAGAATGGTTCTTAATGGACATAACATATCCATCTAACA
Organism: Helianthus annuus; assembly: GCF_002127325.2. Lineage (NCBI taxonomy): Eukaryota > Viridiplantae > Streptophyta > Magnoliopsida > Asterales > Asteraceae > Helianthus > Helianthus annuus. Next base: position 48,592,977 of record NC_035447.2, on the reverse strand, counting down.
CAGTAGAGACGGTTTCTAGGGTACCATCTACTAACTCTACCTCATAGTTTGCGTCTAAGGTTTTGACGGGTAAATTCAACAATTTACAAAACTTATGATCTACGAAAGACTTATCTGCGCCTGAATCAAAAAGTATTCTTGCAAAGACATCATTTACAAGGAAAGTACCTGTTATGACAATATCCTCTTGCACAGCCTCTTTCGCGTCCATTCTGAAGACTCTGGCATTAGTCTTCTTAGCCTCCTCAGGCTTCTTGTTGTACTTTGGGCAGTTGGTCTTGATGTGCCCCTTTTCATTGCAACGGTAGCATGTTGCGTCTTTTATCTTTTTGCAATCCAGGGTTTTGTGATCCGTGGACTTGCAAATTCCACAAGCAAAGGGTTTTGACTGAGTCTGAGAGTTTGACTCCAGTCTGCACCTTCCATAGTGATGCTTCTTGCAAATTTTACACTTGGGCTTTTCACCAGAATTATGCCCATCCTTCCTCGACTCCGATCCTTTCTTGTTGTCACCGCTCCCACGGTGCTTCTTGTTCGACTTCCGCGAACCATCATCTTCACGCTTCCTTTTCTCGGCCTCCTTATTCCTCAGCGATCTCTGCATGACCGCATCCAGAGTGAGGGATAAGGAAATGTCAGCTACAGACCTGAAGGTAGCTGGCCGAGAAGCTTTTACGCTTGCCTTGATTTCCGGGGCTAAACCCCCGATAAAACGAGCGATTCTTTTTGGCTCCGGGGTTACCAGGTAAGGAACCAACCGGGACAGCGTATTGAAGCTTGTCAGGTAAGCTTGACAGTCTAGGTTCATCATCACCAATGATAGAAAGTCAAATTCTATCTTCTCCACCTCATGTTGAGGGCAGTAGTTATCCTTGATTAGGGCGACAAATTGATCCCACGACATATTATACAATGGGATTTTTCCGGTGGCCTCAATCAGAGATCTCCACCATGCCAACGCTTCACCCTTGAAGGATTGTGACACAAACTTAACTACATCCCTTTCAGCGCACCCGCTGATATCTACCACCGTGTCCATCTCGTCCAGCCAAGTCATACAGTCGACGGCCCCCTTTTCCCCAGTAAAATCCCTGGGCTTGCAAGACACGAAGTACTTATAGGTGCAACCTTTGTTACGGGGTTTTTGATGCAGTACTAATTGTTGAGATGGGACACTCTGATGGTTGGTGGACTGACGGTCATCACCATCTTTCTTGGGTCCATCCTTTTTGGGAAGAGGCTTGCTATGAGCCTCAGAATGTGTCTTGAGCTTTGAATGTGGTGCAGAGTGGGTCCTACTTCGAGTACCACTGTATTCTTTATATTGCCTTTCCAAAGCCTGAGTAACAGCGCCGTCTATGATCGCTTTTAATTCGGCACCAGTTAACGTAATCTGGCCGTTCTCATTTTGCTCCACTGAATGGCTATTTATTTCATTTGAGTCAGCCATTTGAATTGAACTGCTGTAGAAAACAAGGACAATATTTTATTTGGGAGTTTTTTTTTTTTAAGGAATTACCCCTTAGGGTAACTCGTTAACCATGGTAATCAGAGACCATACTTGGTTAACTTATTAATCGTATTAATTTTAGGATTTCAATTAAAATTTATCCTAATTATAAACAATAACAATATATATTAGCACATAAGACTTAGTCACATGGACAATTTGAATTATAAGCTATGATTTCAGAGAATCAAGACTTTTAAGGTTTGAACCAAGTTCATTACCCTCATCAGACAGGGAGTCATAGCTACCTCTGTCTTATGGCTCATATGTAAGTGAGCTGGGCCCGTAGGCATCATATTACCACGTATGGTAAAATATGACCATCTTAATTGATGATCTCGACCCATGTTTCAGAGGTCATATAATTGGGTTTGGAGTCTTCTAAAGAATCCTTATACATATAAGAATGACATGTGATTTTAACGAATCACTTCTGCCAGGAGTGTTAACATGTTTTAAGATGTTAACAGGGATTTGAATCTTTTAAACAGGTCTTACCATCTTGGCCCGGGCTTATATGTGACACGAGGCTAGGTTTCACACTTTAAGACTCTTAATTTAAATAATTACATAGGCAGATTAATTTAAAAGGAATGATCTTAATTTATTTCATTTATAAATTATTTATGCACAAAATGGCAACATGAAATTCATAAAACAGACATTCCATTAATTATACATAGGTTACATATTGCCCTAAACGGGTCTTTTCAAACAACCATTACCCACGTAGGGGTTTTAAACAAGTACTTGCCCACGCAGGGGCTTTAAGTAAACAAACTAGCCCACGCAGGGACCTTAAACATCATACCCACGCAGGGGTTTAATTAGCACACGTACCCACGCAGGGGTTTAATAACAAAACATACCCACGCAGGGGTTTATTAACAAAGTATGCCCACGCAGGGGTTTATACTACAAGACTGGCCCACGCAGGGGCTCAACACTACTTGGAAGGATTCAGTGGTCCTTCTTGCTCTTTCCTTTGATCAAGCTTGTCAATCCTTGGAAGAATGTTTGTCGCTCCCTTCGCTCCCTGTGAAATTCTCGCTCTACATAGTCCAACCTTTGCAGAATTTCTTCACGCTCAGGCGGAGAGAACCTTGGCGGTTGCGATTGTGTCCGTATAATAGGTCTTGCAGGTATCTGGTACCCATGAGTTGGGTACCCTACTCCCCATGGGTCTCCATAGGGTCCTTGGGTGTTATAGTTAGCCGCTACCACGTACGGATCGGCTTCGGCGTAGTTGTAGTTGGTGTGCACTGGCTGCTCAAACGGGTTGTACGCCATGGAACCCGTGTATGCTGGAATTGGGTTATCAAAACCCATAGGCGGTGGTTGTGGTGCAACTGGGTATGAAGGCCCACCCATTTGTGGATCTTCTTGATGTGGCGGGTAGTGGCTGCCACTTGATTGGAGCGGAGAACTAAAATGAAAGTCTCCTGTTCGCACAGATATGCGCGCTCCGGTTCTCCTACGCCTTGGTGGTTGCGGGGGTGCCGGTTGAACTGGTGGTGGAGGAGGTGGTGGCGTGACTGCCACGAACCTTGGATCCTCAGAGGGATCTTGTTGCTGTTGTTGTTGCTGCTGCTGAGGTGATGCATGGCGAGGAGGCGTAAAGTACCATTCGTGCCTGGTAAACATAGCTTGAAAGCTATCTGGTCCAACATAGGGTGATCCGTGGAAGGAAGACCCATCCGAGATTTCTATCGAGTGGTTTGGTGTGCCACTGGCAGGCTCGACAGGGTCCGTATCCTCGTCCATGTTGTCCGCATGATCTCCAGAGAAATGATCTTCTGGACCTAATGGGTTAAAATTCCCTGGTTCTTGCAGGAAGTTTGCCGGGTTAAACCGGCCCCTAAACACTGGTGTAGGGTCACCGAAGGAGTTGTGCGATAAGGATCGCTGTAATGGTATGTATGAAGGTTGAGGGTTGTGGGGCTCATAATCTGGTTGTGGCCCATAAGGGTTAGGAGGTGTTGAACTGTGTGAGACCGATCGTCTAGCCGGCTCAAAGAGGTTCCTCCGGTTCTGCTGGGGATCGTCACTCTCCGTGATAGATGGAGCTCGCGCATTCGAAGGTCCAGCTTCATTATTATTGGGGGCGGTGATTGGCCCCTTGCCTCTTCCTCTTCTCCTGAAGAATCTTGGTGGCATTTTGTTAATTCCTGTCAATATGGCATGAGATAATAAAACAAAACATAGGAAAAATAAAGGATAATACAAATAAAGTGGGATTTGTCCTATGTTGTAGGTCTAGACTCGAAGTTTAGAATTGTGCAATTGTGTAACTGAGATTAAACACAAAAAGGCTAGTGTTTAATTCACTCAGTGTTGGCTCTGATACCAACCTGTCACACCCCGATTTCCACGTGTCACCGGTGGGCCCGATGGGGGAGTATCGTGACGTGGTTGGCAACGTAATAGTCAAACAACACAACATAATAATGTACAGCGGAAGCAAATTAAAATATGATACAACCGAATTTATTTATTGTAATCAAAGTCACAATATCCGGATGTTTATCCACAGTAGGATCGAAACAAAATTATATTTATGGTTCAACAGACTTCAGGCATCTTGAGTTTGCGAGACTTCTAATGATGCTTAGGAGAAATCCCAGCCCATTTCGCTTAGTACCTGCATTTAATCTTTTTGGGAAAATACGTCAGTTTACACTGGTAAATACAATCAACTGACTCATTTTGTAAAATGATTGAAAATTGGTTTGGATGCACGTGGCATAAACATTTTTGCTTAACCTGGGAGAATTATTTAATATTATAATCTTGTGAACGAATTACATGTTACTTATGCGTTCAGTAGCCTGAATCTTGTCCGGGTTAAAGATCAATAGACACACCACATCATAGAGTTATACACGGACGGTGTACGCCTACACCCCGTGCTCAGGTCGTGGCCATCTCGTAAGATGATGCCAAGGATATCCGGGACATGGTCATTAACCCCCCAAAGGCTGTAAAGTAAACAAGACTGTTTAAGCGAGCCGATCAAATTATTCAACTACCCACTTTAACGGTGGAGATTTGATGCCCGATCAAGCGGTATGCTATATACCGTAACCCAAACCTGTATAGGGAAAATAAGTTAAAAGTATTTACCTGATGCAAGTATTAATCACAATAAGCAAAATGCACGTAGCTTTTACTGGTTCTCCTAATCTGGAACGAAGGTTTATAATAATCTATTAGGATTCTAACGGGTCTTTTATTAAGCTTAAGCTTAGACCGGCTAGCTTCAAGATACGGTTCGTACGCACGATTAAGCGAAGACCGGATAGAATGTAATTCAGACCCGACAAGTTTGAAGACTTGCTTAATATGGGTTTATTATTCACATTCTGGATTTTTAGATAAAACTGTTAAGGTTTGACCCGTTTCGGCTAATTTATGTAAACTTGTCACATAAACCGAACCGAACGCGTAATAAGCGTAACGGGTATCCGTAAGAGCCATATACAGGTTTCCTAAGTTAATATGCTTCAAATATGTTGTGACATCAGTAGGATGTCTTTCATTATGCCCGAAATGAATTTAAACACAAACTATGCCCCGTAAGGGTAGTTTGGTCATTTTAAAGGTTGTAAAAGAGTTTAGATGTTTAACTGAGTTACAGGTCTGATGTAAACAGCAAACATACTCAATTTGATGAGTTATAACAGTAGGTTAAAGTATATATATGTGAAATATCATTTTTAACCAAACTATGCCCCGTAGGGGTATTTTGGTAATTTCACATAAGCCGAAAAGCTCAAAACTGAAGTCTGAGTTTATCCACCTTTGCTTACAGTTAAAATATTATAATTTGCCTCTTATATCAGTAGTTATCAACCCGGGTATGTCCAATATGATTTTAAAACATATCATGCGTTAAAAACGCTAATTAAGGCGATTAAAGGCCATTTCCGGGTTTGATACTTAAATCTGATAATTTTATATTTCCAGAAGGCCTAAAATAATTTATTTATCATATGTGATCAGTAGCAAAAGGTTTGGAGTCGTTCAGATATGTAAATCTCATTTTATGGCCCGTAAGGGCAAAACCGACATTCACCGAATTAAGCTTACGACTATGAGTTATGCTCGGCCTAAAATTAATTAAAAATCTTTAAAAATCCCAAAATAATATATTACATCAGTGGGTAAAAGTTTTGATACCAAAAAGTATGTTTAACTAGGCTATATGCTAATTACGCCAATTTATTAGCATAAAGCGTTAATTTTGCGATAATGAGCATAACTCTTAATCTACAAGTCAAACTGACGTCAAACTTTGCATACAAGTCTTTATATCAGTAACTAAGGTTTCTACACTTTTACATTTTCATAATTCACGTTTTAAGGTAATAAGGGCATAACGGTCAACATATGAGCAATTAACGGAAACATGCATATTAATTGGATAACTAATGAACCAAGGTGTATAATTACAGAGGGTTGTTCTAACATGTAACCTAGTCCAATTAAAGCTCCGAGGCATTTCTAAAATATGCCCAAATGGGTCAGAACTGAAAGTCAAGTGAAAGTCAAACTATGTGACTTTCGGTTCCGAACCGGGTCTAAACAGGAAATCGTCGGGTTGAACATGTTTGGACATGTTCTTACACTTATTACTAAGTTATAACAATGATCCAACAGGTTGTATATGATCTACAATGTTAATTATGCATAAATGGCATTTTAGACTTCCTGCTGACTTTTTAAGTAAAGGTTTGACCCGACTTTTGACCTGGTTAGAGTGATGATTAGGGGAATCCCTTTTGAGGTTTTATTACCCACATAAATACCATCTTATATCTACTTTTGATTCGAGAATTGACTGAGCCATTAATGACTAATCTTGAAGTCAAATCGTAATTACGACGGTTTGACTTTTAGCTAATAACTAAGCTAAAACTTAATTAAGAAGGGTTAAGGCAACTTACAAGGGTCCAATGGATGATTAGGAAGGCCTGGAGAGTGTTCTTGTGCTCCACACTTGATCAGAATGTGTTGAGGAATGGACTGATCAAAGTGTTGCACTTTGAGGGCTTTATATAGTGCACCAAGGCACCACAACATGTTGACAAATGAGTCTAGGACTAACCACAACATTCCCACAGGTGTCCTACATGTTTAGGGGTTGTTTAGGGGCCAAGTGAGATGAGGAAACACTGTTACATTCGGTTTCATGCGCATAAAACAGGTAACAGCCGGTTTTCTGGTCGCTGGCACCTGCTTACGGACCGTAAGCCCTCTCTTGTGGTCCGTAAGCCTGACATCAGGCTTAAAAACTTGTTGATCTTTGGTAAATTGAAGGGGTAACTTGGGGCTTTGAATTTGGGACATGCTTATCAGATTTGGGGCCTCTATAAAGTGCTCAATAGTTACATACACTACCCTCATACTATGCTTGTTTGGATCCATCTTAAAAGTACCGAAAATTAAGGGTTACCGTAGGAATTTCATTGTAGGAATCCACCAATTGATTCGTGAATCATTCATTGCTATAATTCACTGAACTTGAACATGCACAAGGTGTTTTTAATATGATTTGAGTCTTGGGATTCATAATGAGGTCGTTCAGAGGTGCAAAAGTTAACATGACGACACTCTCAAATCCTGTCAATCGTTTTTAATAAATCCGAGTTTATAACGCTTTTTGTCTTGCTTGGCACGTGTCGTTATTTTATTTAACACGAATTTTCGAGGTGTTACATTTTAGCACTTTGGTTCTTTCTTTCACATGATGGGTTTGTTGTGGAACTTGAAATTTCTTTTCTTTTGAAAGCTTGATACTGGTTTTTTTGGTGGCTGGGATGTGGAGATGACGGTGGTGATTGTTGAAGACGAAGGCGGGTGGTGGGTTTTTTAGAGAGAGAGAGAGGGGGGGAGGAAGAAGATGGCAGTAGTGGTTGTGGTGGTGAATGGCGGTGGCAGTGGTGGCAGGGGGTAAAATTACAGAGTAAACAAAACACAGGGGGTAAAATAAAAGGGTAAAATAGTCATTTCACCACCAAGTCAACAGATCAGTCAACAAAATTGAGTTTAGGGGGTAAGGTTGGAACATAACAATGAACAGTGGGGGGGTAAAATTGCAATTATTTCCTTGGGGGGTAAGAGTGCCAATGACCCCTAACCTCAGGGGGTAAAATTGCAGTTTACTCTAATAAAAATCATATTTTCACTTCTTCCGTATCCAAAATAATATTTACCAAAAATATATTTATAACGGCATTTTCCGGAATATTTTGTAAGTTACATTCTTGCGTTCGGTTTCACAATATTAAGTGGGTAACTTATATATTTATTCCTTGTGATTTTTGGTATTATTTTGGATTGTAAATTCTTGGTATTTTGTTAAGTTATATTACTTTAAATCCTAAAATAATATAACTAATACACAAAATATACAAATAATCACACACAATGTGTCTTTAATGTAAACTAGGTTATAACCCCGTATATTACACGGGTTGAATAAATAAATTTTATATACTAAATAATAAAACAATATATCTTTAGAAACCTCATTTATTACACGGGTTGAATAAATATAATTTTATATATTAAATAATAAAAATTTGTATCTATAAGAACCATATTGTACGGGTTTAATAAATGTAGTTTTATATACCAAATAAAAAAGATATATCTTTAAAACCACGTGTATTACACGGGTTGAATAGATTTAATATTGTTTACCAAATAATAAAAAAATTATATCTTTATAAATATGCGCATTACACGGTTTGAATAAGTGTAATTTTCTCTACTAGAAAAAATATATGTCCTTAAAAAACCCGTGTATTGTACGAATTCAATAAATCTAATTTTATATATCAAATAATAAAAAGTTATATCTTAAAAAACCTCATTTATTACATGGGTCGAGTAAATATAATTTTGTATAGTGAAAATAAAAATATTTAATATATTAATACAAAGTTGGTTTTCGTGATAAAAATAGATTATTCTGTTGTTGCAAAATTTGTTAACGAAGTCTCAATAAATTTAACCCTTTATTTAAAACTCCGTAAATATATAAATGATAAATAATATTAGTTATTTTTATTTTAAGTTTCGTAAAATCTATTTGATACCAAACTAAACAAAACGTTTAAATATAATTATTTCAAATAAATAATATTATAAATGAGAAGGAGATTAAACTAAATAATAATTATCTATAAGATATTAAACTAATAATATTTAGTAGAAGGGTTATCTATAATATAAGATATTAAACTAAATAATATTAAACTAAAATAATAATTATCTATAAGAGATTAATTAAACTAAAATAATATTTATCTATAAGAGATGGCCTAATATGTTGACAAGTGTCCCAAAAGTGGTTTCTTTTATTATATAGTAAGATATATATTCTAAATACATATTTATCCATTTTTATTTATAAAAACCAACCTCCAATACTTGTATTTTTGTAACAAAATCTATGGCAAGGTTTATATTGAAAACTCATGATCAAAATACACTTGTAAATATTGATTTGAAAATATTTTTCTAAGTGTTTATATTTTTCGAAAATTTTGCCATAGTTTCCCCTAAAAATGAAGGTGTCCATGCTATCAAAGCATATCATTTTCTTTTCAAAATCATCACAAACAATCAACAATCAATCTACACTTACCGAGTGCCAAAACAATGCTATCTACATAATAATCATGAACTTGAACTTTCATAAAACTTGTAGTAACTTGGTAGTGTGTTTAGTAGGTTTAGTTACCCTTTAAAGTGTGTTTACTTCTTTAAAAATCTCATTCTTGGAAGATTTAGGTGTTTACAACTTGTAAACATGTTTTACAAAAACATTTCTTTATGACATCTTCTTGTTTCACAAGTGTTTATACACTTGTTTTACCACCAAAAATAATGTATGTTCAAGTAAGAACCAAGTTTATGTAAACCTTGTTATTTAACTTGGTTTCTTTGGAAAACTATTTTTGTAATCATCCAAATTTATGTCTAGTAAACATATTACATACTTCATCATTCACAAAATCATTTTCATTTTTCAAGTTCATGAAAACATAAAGCATGATGATCTTGGTTTTTCACAAGATCACCATCTTAACTTACTAGATCATGTGTTTAATCACAATCTAGTAGGTTTCTTATGATGTCTAACATCACTAACACAAATCATCAATCATCAAGAAGCAAATCAACACTAATCAACATGTATTCATATGTTAATAAGCTTATGTTAAAGATTCATGATTATGTTCTTTAGCGTTCTTCATGATTAACAATGTTCATCATCTTTTAACCAACAAAATATGAAGTAACAAGAGATTATAAGGGCCTTACTACTAGCTCTATGGCTAGGGATGAACACAAGATGATGGAGGTGACAAATGTGTTGGATAAAAGCAAATGGGAAAGGTCCTTCAAGATCCAAGACTACCAAGCTTGCTTGTAAACCTTCTTATACCTTGTGTACACTGGAGATTGGATGAACTTGAATGAATGATGGTGGTGGTGTGGGTGGCTCACGGCCGTGAGGAAGAAGGGAGGAGGGAGAGAGATGATGGTGTGAAGTGTGTGTAAGATGAATGGGCTAAAGATCCTCTTATAACCATGTTAATCTTTTATCCAATGTATAATGTGTTTCTTAAGTACATAACATGATCTTAATCATATCTAGGTGAATCAAAGGAAAATCAAGTAAGATCTTGGTGGTGGGCCACCTTGTGACCGTCTACATGAGGGGGGGGGGGGGGTCTTGGTTGGTGTTGAATGGTAAGTTAAGTAATCTAGTTAGTTTTCAAGTGTAATGTTTAGGTGTTATGCATATGATATGTTATATAGTGTGTTAGGGTGTTCGGAGATCATAACTAGCTCAGAAATAATAAAACAATGCTTCTAGTATAATTTTGGTGTTTCGGGTAGTGTCCGATTGTTCGGTTAGATACCGGTTTGTTAAAGTGTCAAACTATTCCGTTTAGTGATCTTTATGTACCCTTTTGTGACACTTTTAATTCCCGACACTTAGGAAAGCATTCAGGACCATTTAATCATATTTTTGCATGATACAAACTTGTTAAAATTCTGATTTTTGCTGAAAAATGTTGAATTTAGCACTTTAGGTGAGTTTTAGGCACTTTCCGGCACTTAAACTATCACCTAGTGAAGCAGTTTTGTGATCCTTACTTCCCTACACACCATACTAGTTTAGTACTTAGTCTCTGGCCCATACTGGGTCTCAAAACACTGTCTGTATATGTACTGAACCTTGTCAGCATTTTTCTGAGATATCCGCTAACTGTGCTAACCGTGCTTTGTGCATCGTTTATGTCACTAAAGTTTGTATGTAAATATGATGTGACATTATGCAATATGTGATGCACATGTAAGTGTGATGCAGTAATCAGAAAGCAATTAATTGTAATTCAGCACAGTCATTAAGCACTAATCAAGGTTAATTACATGTACGGATACCTGGATTTTTGACAGTTGTCACACGAATAGCCATCCGACCCCTTGCACCTCTCCACCGACTTTCCTGACACTTTCACCTATAAATAGATCACTTGTGCTCTCATTCTCACCTTTCACTCTCTGCCATCCTACCACACGCACTCTCAGTCATTCTAAGCAAGATTCAAGGCAAATCATAAGTATTCTTTCCCGATTCTTGTACAACTTTCATCAATTATCACTTCTACACAAGATTCTTCATCAAAATCACACAAACACTTCAATATTTTCATGAAAATCGACTGATTTGGGGTCTCTTGGAGGTGGTTTCCACTGACACGTCGTCATACCGTCTCTATTGACCCGAAACTTAGAAAATTCCACGAAACTCACTCATTGACCATCTGTCCGAATGGTCGGATGACCATTCGTCCAGATGATCTGATTATATTGACAACTATTTGTTTTACAGGACACTATGATCACAACGTTTGAAACTTTATCAGTTCGCAAACTTTACCCACTGTTTGAATGGCCATCCGTTCGAATGGTCATCCGTCCAGATGACCATCCGCTCAGGTATTTCTAACGTACACCTTTACTTATTTTCGCACCGTTCGACACTCTGTTCCCAACTGGGTCAGCACTTATAGGACTTATGCTCTGTTCCTCGCACGCAGGCTGATCCAGCGCTCCCTTCGATCCAATCTTAGCAATGTTTGGTTTAAGCACCCACTGTGAGTATACTCGATCCCTTTTTGTTTTAAACACTTTTGGGATGCATCATGTATTCTATATATCAAGACACTTGACACTTGAAACTTGTTTGAAACATACTCTATCCAGTTAAAACATGAAACTTGAAACTTGATACTTGAGACTTTTATGCTATGTGAACGTTTAATCCTTGTGTGTAGTTCCACCTTAACAATGGTAGCGCTATAGGGGTAATGCACCTCTCCGTTAGTCTTTGGGGTATTGTTAGGATGAGACATTTAACCTCCCGTTAGTCTTTGGGAAAAGGCATTTAACGCATTGGAAACGTGGGCTATCACTTGGACTGCGTAAACTAGTATGGTGAAACTTATTTTATATGTTTTTATGTTGGATATGAGTTTTTAAACTATTATGCTACGTATTCAAACTTGTATGCTCGCCAACATTCTTGTTGATAGTATTTTAATACATGTTGCAGGTTGATAGTAGTTGGTATTCAAGAAACAAGCTAGGATGATGCTTAGAAACTCATCTTAGATAAATAAGACAGTTTTGAACAATGTTTGAATCGTATGTTATTTTGATATATTATGTTGCATGTGAATTATGGTTGACAAATATTAGACTATTTATGAAATTTGATTAATGACTATCGAAACAAATAGTGTTGTGGAATCTCTTGAGCAATCTGATTCGCTTATTACCGCGCCCTGATGTTTCAGCCATCGGTTGGGGTGTGACATGTGTATTGGGTCGGATAAGTCATAATAAGGCCGACGACAAGCATAAATGTGTAGTTGCATGTTTGTTTGTGTGAAGAAGAAAGTGAAGAGGCTGAAATGATAGTTATCATTTAAAATAAAAAAGAAATATACCAAAACATGCTCGATTCTTCATTCCCAAATTTTCTTAATCTTTTTGGTTTAAATCTTTTTCATGTTTGCATTTTTTATGATAAGTCTACATCGAGTACTGGACAAGAAAATTTATCATCTCATCAACAAAGAAAGGCTTTCAAAGATGAAGGTTAGTTTATATTTTGAGTTGTTTAAACCATCACATGGGTCCCGTTTCATTTGTTTAAGGGCTCAATATAAGGAATGACACCCAAACTGAATGCATAAACCGAAAAAATTTCAAGTAATCATACCCATGTCTGCAAACCCAAATTTTCTTGGGTTTATTCCCCTATGAATATGGCTTAATTAATGTAATTTAAAACATACAGGAAACGTTCCTAATAAACTACAATAGAGAACCCGTGGTTGATGAAGAGGTTGTTGTGTCGCATTTGAAACACAACCCGATGTTCCAAGTAGGCCTTGATCACTTGATGTTTTGAAGATGAGCCATACATGAGGACCTGGCCTTGCTGACATGAAAAATGCCATTGTTGTGCCTCAAATATTGCTTCCGCATCAAAGGTACGTATTTTCTAATATTGTATACTATTCTTTAGTTGATATTGTATGGCCATGCTTGTTGCTTTAGACATTAAGCTAAATACTAATAAGCCCCAATACTTAATAAATAGACAAAACTTATAAGATGTGAAAGTAGAGTTTCTTCAAATGATTGCTCTATATAGAACCAGTTTGGGTCATATTATGGCTATCGGGTCGCACACATCTCGGACCGAACCTAAATGTTAAGCCCAATCTAAGCGTAGGTGATCGATAACTTAAGTTGGGATTTAGAGATAATACAAAGCTGATACTAGTGAAAGAGAGAAAAAATATTTGTAAGTTTAAAAGTTGCTATAAATTTAAGAGTTAATTGCCCGGATGGTCCCTGTGGTTTGCCATTTTTTCACCTTTAGTCCACATCTTTTCAAAATAGTATGTATGCTCCCCGTGGTTTGTTCGGTCGTTACTCAGATAGTCCCCAAAGTGGATGGACATTGGTTTTCTCAGTTAAGTATAGGTAAAATGACCAAATTACCCTTAATGATAAAACAAAATAAATTAATTAACCATTGATAGATGGGACCCACTTAACAAGCCCCTTCCACTTCATCTTCCCCATCTCATAACCCACGTTTCTCTGGCAGGTATAAAAATTCCAGCCATCCTGCTTGTCCATACAAAACACAACACAACACAACACAGACCACTGTCACACTAAACACTATAGATGGAAGTGCTTATCTTATCACTTATGGAATAAACCTGCTTTGCAGAAACTAGATGCTTTTATCAAAGCACCACCCACCATTCCACCGAGAACTTGGACTTCCACCTGCATACTTGGATCTGTTGTCTTTAGCCAACGAAAATGGAACTGGAAATACAAAAGTTGGAGATAACATCCTAAAAGGTAGAAATAGGCAAATAATTGTACTATAGATACGTTTTAAATAGATTTCAAATACTAAACTTCACAAATTTGAATACATGAAAAAATGGCAAACCATATTTCCAACACCTCGGAGTTCTTATCGGAAACATACCTGGAATCCCGTCGGAAGTAACCCCGGGAACTATCATAACCAAAACTATAGTCTACTTTGCACCACTACAATCATCATCAAACACCATCTACAACCTTAAACCAATCACCATAACCATCATCGGATCATCACTATCTACGAAACCCACAACGTTGTGAACCACTATGTCTACCGTCATCTCCGATAACATCGCCATCGATCCCCACCGGCGGCCACTCTGTTCCGGTGACCTTCACCACCGGAGACTGATACGGTCCGACCCAATACGGTCAAGTGGTCAACAACCATGAACCCACATCAACTATCTATCCACGTTGCATTAGTTAGTTTTTTTGCATGCATTTTATTCTTTCTCATGTTCCCATGTTTCCTTTTATTTTGTATGCATTATCTCCTAGATTTTAGGAACCTTTAGTTTTGCATCTTATTTATTATACTTTGCATCGTAAGAAATCTAAGCAGAAAATTGGAACAAATTATCTATCACATCTTATTTCTTTGGGAGTGTTTGCCTACTACAAAAGGCTAAATTTATTGGGAGATTGACCATCTCGAATCGGTCTCTATCATTTGGTGCTTTCATTCAATCGTTCTCATGCCTCTACAGAAAGAACCTGCATCCACTGATGGGTCTCTTTAGATGTTATGTGATAAGTTCGTCCAGTTTATGTCACACTACACGAAGACCATAGCCCGTTCTACTGCTAGAGCCGATGCTCGGTTCGAATTCATTCAAGCTACTATGAAGCAACAGTTGGACACAACCAACAAGCTACTTATAGCCCTAGCCAAAGATGAAGAGGTGAGTGACTATCCTATTCTCGCAACGGATGGGAAATTGCCTTTCTTTTCTGGATCAAACCCACCCCTGCCACTTCCGTTGCCGCCAACCCACGACCTGATTGATGCCTTTAGAAAAACCGTTCCTAAAACACCACCTCCACTACCCACGACAACCCTCACCACAAACAACCCAAAATACTCAAATAACCCACCGCCAAGTCATGCCCCACCACCGACACCAAACCAGCCACCGGTACAAAACCCGCCACCAATACCGACACCGTCATCTATCATGTCTATTGAACCAGTTGCTCAATTAAAGGCATGCTCTCCTAATGACACCTCACAGGTTGTTATAATGGTTGTCATGGATTCCCTTGGTTCAGCCAATGTTCAAGAGACGACACCTCTGAAGCATTTTGTCAATGTCTATGCATCACATAGAGTAGATGCACATAATTTTTATACATCTCCACCTACTGTCGCGATGTAGTTCATTCTACACTGGCCCGAACCGACAAACCATTGCTAGAGCAACTAAGCGAAGGTAGAGTCGAGCGTCGAGAGTGGCGGGCACCTTGGCAACCTCCATGGCGCTACGTCGAGACCGCACCGGATGTTGTTGGGAGAGTCAAATGGTGACCCCCATGGTGCTCTCATACCGTCCTTGAGGACAAGGACGTTTTCAAGGGCGCGACAGTTGATATGGTCCGACCTGATACGGTCAAGTGGTCAACAACCATGAACCCACATCAACTATCTATCCACGTTGCATTAGTTAGTTTTTTGCATGCATTTTATTCTTTCTCATGTTCCCACGTTTCCTTTTATTTTGTATGCATTATCTCCTAGATTTTAGGAACCTTTAGTTTTGCATCTTATTTATTGTACTTTGCATAATTGCATCGTAAGAAATCTAAGCAGAAAATTGGAACAAATTATCTATCACATCTTATTTCTTTGGGAGTGTTTGCCTACTACAAAAGGCTAAATTTATTGGGAGATTGACCATCTCGAATCAGTCTCTATCAGAGACTACCATCTCCGTCATAACGGTGATGACTGTCTCCAAGAACGGTAGCAAGGGCGATGTGTTGGTGCATATGTCTGTCGACTTCGTCTTGTATCGAGTCTTGTAATAGATTAGATAGATCGGGGCTCGTTGTACGA
The DNA here is from genome assembly GCF_002127325.2 of Helianthus annuus. Lineage (NCBI taxonomy): Eukaryota > Viridiplantae > Streptophyta > Magnoliopsida > Asterales > Asteraceae > Helianthus > Helianthus annuus. The sequence continues at coordinate 48,576,904 of NC_035447.2, read as the reverse complement.
GAAAACCAGGAAAATATAGGTAGAGGGCCATTTCGCACGAAATGTAAGATCCATTTCGTACGAAATGACAAGTAACCATTTCGCACGAAATGGTTCGAAATGGTGAAAGCATTTCGTACGAAATAACCATTTCGTACGAAATAACCATTTCGCATGTCTGTTTCGTGCGAAATGAGCTTGCCTATAAATAGGAGCCTTGAGTCTTTCATTTATAACTTTGTGATTCCGGTACCGAGGTGCTGCCAAAGTGTCTACAAGCTGTAAAACACTGTGTTATCAATAAATAAGACAATTAGAGTGAATATCAAGCTGTCTCAAAGTCGATACGTCTGTTTCCGCCTTTCATATTGATTAGAACTCTTCTGAACGACTCGTTTTGGTCGTGCACACGATCCTACACGATGCTTTGAAGGGGCCGGGAGGGGCGCCCGACTCCCCGAACTTTTCGGCCAGTAGTGTTATATATATAGTTTTCGTATATAAATTTTTAGGTATATATGTTTTCGACCCCCGGTTCTATAGAAATTTTTGGGTATATACGTTTTCGACCCCCCGTAAAAAATTTCAAGCTTTGCCACCGAACGGTAGTGTGGGTTATAGAGGAAACGTACGGGTTAGAGAGAGACATAGGGAGTTGGAGTGGGGTGTGGTGGGGCGGGGCGGGGTTAAGTTTTATAATTTAATAAATAGTGGGGTCCACTTAATTAAATATATATCTTTTTTATATAATATACAAGGTTATTTGGGTCATTTACCTATACTTAACTGAGAAAACCAATGACCATCCTCTTTGGGGACTATCCGAGTAAAAGCTGAACAGACCAGAGGGAGCATACATGCTATTTTGAAAAGATGTGAACTAAAAGTGAAAAAATGGCAAACCACAGGGACCACTCGGACAATTAAATCAAATATTAATTATCTGAATTTTCGGGATATATATAAGACCGTGGGGTGTGGGGGCTTGGGTTAGGGGCATTGCTCGACACATTGCGAGTGTGGGCTCTACCAGACCACCCTAAAAAAGTGGGTGTGGAAGTGGCGTGGCGAGGCCAGCGTGGAGTGACATGTTGATTTTTTTTATATAGTTGCGGTCAATCCAAACCAGCCACCTCCTCCCCCCCCCCCCCCCCCCCGCCCCAGGCCAGGCTTCAAACCCACGCTAGCGGGGCAATGTCGTGGCCAACGCTGGCCCGATGTGGTTTAGCCAGCGTTGCTTGGCAACCCCCGCCCCACACCCCGTAGCCTAATATCATCATCATACTCAGTAAATCCCACCAATAGTAAAGCTAAGTTAGAGTTTGAGGAGGGTATGATGTAGACAGCCTTACCTCTAACCCGTAGACATAGAGATACTGCTTCCAGTGAGACTCCCGCCCCCCACCCTATAGCCTGATAAGAAATTTAATTCACATCTCCTAATAATTTAAACGACGCCCATGGCTTTATAGCCTAGTGGTATTCTGGGGTGAGATAAGACTTTGAGACCAATACGTCTTGTGTTCAATTCTCACAAGGGGGTTTTTCCATATTTATTAGGTTTCCTACAGAGTTGGTGTATAGACATTATCTGGTGAAGATAGAAATGATCCGGTGGTTCCACTGATGACACAATGATATTCTAATGATATGTCAGTTATCCAAATTTACCGTTAAAAAATGATGCCTTAAAATTTACGTCTATTTTATTTGTTTAAAATTTAAAGCGAATTAATAAATCTGTTAAAAATGATGCCTTAAAATTTAAGTCTATTTTATATGTTTAAAATTTAAAGCGAATTAATAAATCTGTACAATGTCTAAATCAAATTAATATGAGATTGCTTTGAATCGTCAATTTATTAATTAATATTAATTAAATATATGTATGTACGCGTACAGGTTTGAACCGATGTGATAGGTATTTTAATGCATATCTACTACTTTTACCCAATGGTCACCAATGTTTCAATATTTGCATACACATCCTCCATCATATACAAATTGCGCTTTCCTTCTCTATATTGTAAATTTATGTAAAAAGTGTAAATTTTCACTCCGAGTATAGACTATGGTTCAATTATGCTTCATATACACGAAGCATAAACCAACTTTAAGTAGAAAACATGTAAAGATACAATACCGACTACCAAAAAACTAACATGGATCATTATGACACCTTAGACAAAAAATTATACGGCGAAATTGTCAAGATGTTTGAAGAGAAGTTTGTTTTATCCCCTCGGCAAAGAGTTGTGTTTGAATGTCTACGTGCCCCACATGCTCAGGATTTTTTGTCTGTCGCACCTATTGAAGGCTTGGGGCAACACATGTCGGCTGTGGAATACCGTGCTATCCTTAGATACCGACTGATGATTTCTTTGTTCCCAGTTGACGAGCCATGTCCGGTATGCCGCAAAGCGTGTTTGGATTCTTTCGGCGAGCATGCGATGCACTGTAAAGAGCTACCAGGGTTTAAATATCGGCATGATTGGGTGAGAGATGTGTTATGCGATGTTCTTAAGCGGGCCGGGATCTCTGCCAAAAAGGAAGCTCCAGTAAATTTCCTGACTGACCCCTTAGAGGGGAGGTCCACTTTACGCTCGGCGGACATTCTTGTGTTTGGATGGGAAGGGGGAAACACGCTTGTGTAGATCTAACTGGAGTCTCCCCCCTTGTCGGGCTCAAGGACAAGGGCTTTGTCGTAGGGCAAGCGGTGCTCAAGGCAGAGGCGAGCAAAGTGGCAAAACATGATAAAGCCTGCCGGGAGAATCAACATGTGTTTGTCCCGTTTGCGTTTGATACCTTTGGTGATCTCGCTCCTGACGCTGTGCGACTCTTGAATCGGGTTCAAAAAGTCGTTAATAGCAATTCTTCGTCGCTAAAGGTTTCAAACTTTGTATTTAGTATAATTGGTTTTTCTATTCAAAAGGGGGTGGCGGCACAACTTGTTGCCCGACTACCTGTCATTGCTTTGTAATTGCCCTTTTTCGTGTGGAATAAAGGTTGCTTTAAAAAAAACAAAAACCACATTGATCGTAGCCAGAAGAGATTCTTGGTTCATAAGACATGTCTCGCCTCTTAAATCACCAACGCGTTTTTGGTTTAGTTGGCTGTGGAGCATATGAAAACTCCACATTTAAGCGTGCTTAGGTGGGAGTAGTACTAGCATGGGTGACCTCCTGAGAAGTCTTATCCGAGGCAATAAAAAACAAATCCGTGAGTTCCTGAATGGGCAAGCTGTCGTGGGCAAATCGGACAATATTGGTGGTGAGAGTGGCCGGATGTTACAAATGGTATCAGAGCCACTCCTAAGTCGTTCGGGATGGTGGAGCAAACATGTGCTCATGTGGGAGTATTACTAGGATGAGTGACCTCCTAGGAAGTCTCCACCGAGGCAACCAAAAACAAATCTGTAAGTTTCTGGATGAGCAACCAATCGAGGGCAAAGCGGACAATATTGGTGGTGAGAGGGGCCGGATGTTACAAAACAAAAATATTTATACCATGGGCGTAGCTTAGTGTGAAGTGGTGGTGGGGGGGGGGTTGCACCCGCCACCTCCAATGTTTCGGTTAGAAGTGTAAGTTTCCTATTTTTCGTCCGAAAATTTTAAAATTATACTAGTATTAAGCCCCTGCGTTGCAGCGGTTGTTGTTAAACTGTGTCAAGTAGTACCAATGTTATACCACTGTCAGCGACCACCAACACCGGAAAAGCTTGTAAAAACAAATTAAATAAAAACGAAAACAATAACGTCGTGCGAAAAGTAGACGTAAAATCTTTGAATCACGAACGCTCGTTGCAGATAAATTAAACCGAAACGTAAAACATAGAAAAAAATAAATAAGTCATCCAGGACCCGCGCGTTGGTCGAACTTGTTAAAAGGAGAAAAATAGATGTGCTGCGAAGGACCAGTCAAACGGGAAAAAATATACGAAAAAAATGTTGAACCCCAAACGCACGTTGCGGTGCATTAACTCACAAAATTTAGAACGAAACGAAAAACTTGGGAAAGATGATAAGTATGGTGGACCAAAATTGAAAATAAAAAAAGAGTTGGAATTAAATTGCAAAAGATGAAAAACTTCGGGTTAAAAAAACAAAGGGTCTAAATTGCAAAATTGAAGTTATTTATTAATCTTAGATAAAGATAAGGATAAAAATAAATGATATCTATTAATATTAATATTAATATTAAAAGAAATTTATTAAATAATTATAAATAAACTTTATGAGATTGGAGAGAATGCCATGTGGCATTATTTGTAGTCTTTTATTATAAGTTAGATAGGGATTGCCCCCCCCCCAATTATTTTGCCTAAATATTTATACAATATATAAATTGGGTCCCATGACTTTCCGCCCCCTCGAAACTTTTGGTCAAGCTTTGCCACTGATTTATACATAATACTAGGTTAGAACTCCGTGTATTACACGGGTTGAATAAATGTAATTTTATATATTAAATAATAAAAAAGTTATATCTTTATGAACCCCGTATATTGTACGAGTTAGATAAATGTAATTTTACATATAAAATAATAAAAAAGTTATATCTTTGAAAACCATGTGTATTACACAGATTTAATAAATGTAATTTTATATACTAAATACTAAAAACGCCGTATCTTTAAAAAACCCGTGTATAATCAGGTTGAATAAATCTACCAAATAAAAAAAATTACATCCTTAAAAACTCCGTATATTACACGTGTTGAATATATCTAAAAAGAGTTATATCTTTAAAAAGCATGTCTATACACAGATTAAATAAATGTAATTTTGTATATTAAATACTAAAAACGTCATATCTTTAAAAAACTCATGTATAGTCGGGTTGAAAATCTACCAAATAATAAAAAAAAATACATATCCTTAAAAAACCCTGTGTATTACACGTGTTGAATAAATCTAATTTTACAAAGCAAATGATAAAAAAGTTATATCTTTAAAAACTTTGTGTATTACACGAGTTATATAAATGTAATTTTGTATAGTAAATAATAAAAAATTTTATAGTTATATTAAATAATAAAAAAATTATATTTTTAAAAACCCCGCGTTTTACAAATAAATGTAATTTTATATATTAAATACTAAAAACGTCATATCTTTAAAAAACTTATGTATAGTCGGGTTGAAAATCTACCAAATAATAAAAAATATATATCCTTAAAAAACCCTGTGTATTACACGTGTTAAATAAATATAATTTTATATAGCAAATGATAAAAAAGTTATATCTTTAAAAACTTCGTGTATTACACGGGTTATATAAATGTAATTTTGTATAGTAAATAATAAAAAAAATTATATTTATAGTAAATAATAAAAATATATATTTTTAGAAACCCCATTTTTTACACGAGTTGAATAAATATAGTTTTGTATACAAAATAATAAAAAATATTTTTTTTAATAAATTAGGATAACATTTAATATTAATTTATTATTTATATATTTAATATAAGATAAGTAGGAAAGAGAGGTATTTGTTTTAAAAATATATTAAATTAAAAATTTAGATTTCAGGATAATATTTTATTAAAGTATGATAAGATTTAATATTAATTTATTTAATTAATATAAGATAAGTATATATTTGAGGATACATTAAATGAATGATACGTGCCCAAAACTTGGTTTCTTTTATTATAGTAGATAGAAGATTTCAAATATACAGTAGAAGAGAAAGATAGACGTTTATGTGTTTATCGCTTTTACGATAACCGTCTTATGTATCAACGATTCTGTATTTAATGACATGCATAATATATATCAATGGATCCCCTATTTTACTTTAGAAAATGCAAAGATACACATTACCTTTTCATTTGCAAACCAAACTAACCATCAACGTGACACATATTATTTCAAAACTGTATCTAAAAAGCAACATTCATCTGAATACACATATCACACCATGATTATAAAACAAATAAGTTCAATTTTTTTTTAAATAATTTGTATTCTAGTTAAGGTTGAGTTATCCTACACAGTCTTTAAATTATAGAAAATGTACAAAGACACAATGTATCGCAAAATATATCACAATGTCAAACAAAATATAATAATGCCAAGGAAAGAGACACAATGAATTGCAAAAAATAAAAAAATAAAGAAAATACAATGAAGAAAAAAAATTGCCATATAAAAAAAACACAATGATCTGAAACAAAAATTCTTAAATCTACAAGCTAAAAATCTAAAAGTGAAAATCTAAAATCTAAGATCACATAGCTCGATGAGACGGTTCCAATATCGCTAAAACGAGTTCAATCGAAGTTTGTTTGATACTCTTTCTACAACTTTTTAGTTTTAGGAGATTAAGCATTTAAACCCAACACTTTCTAGTTATATATTTCAGTTTATCAAGATCTTTGTCCAAATACCAAATTTCTTTCTCTAAACTCTTTCAACTAAAATGTGTTCAACAACATCTAAAACTAAATTTATTAAGAATAACACACACAACATATACACCTCATATAACATATACAAACTTTAGACAATCACTTTTGAAAACTAAACAAACCCAAGGGACTAAACATGTTAAAAAATCTCAACATTAAACACATTCAAAGATCTTCCTATAAATACCTCCCCCAATTCCCAACTTCCCCCAAATCTCCAAAATTAGGGTTTTCTCATTCCCAAAATCGCCAATTTTCGTTCTAATTTCCCAACAAAAATCATGTCATCATCAAAGACAATCGTGTTAAGAAGCTCCGACGGTGAAACATTCGAGGTCGACGAGGCGGTTGCGGTGGAATCTCAGACGATCAAACACATGATCGAAGACGGTTGTGCTGACACCAGCATCCCGCTCCCTAACGTCACGAGTAAGATCCTTTCGAAGGTTATCGAGTACTGTAAGAAGCATGTGGAGACTCCCAACGCTGATGAGAAGGTTGCGGAAGAGGATCTTAAGTCGTTCGATGCGGATTTTGTGAAGGTGGATCAGAGTACTCTGTTTGATCTTATTCTGGTATGGTTTTTGTTATTTTTAATTGTTTTTTATGTTGTGAATATTATTATATTGGTTATTGTTGTTTGGTTATTTATATTTGTATGCCCTATTTTTGTTTATTTGTATAGGTATAATTCTAGGGTTTTGTTTTGTGAATCTTAATAATACTTAAGCGTTTTAATTGTGAGAAAAATTTTGCAGGTAAATAGGTTTTTGTTATATTGTTTCTCTATATTTATTTATTTAGTTTTAATGTTTTGAGGATAATTTTAAAGTTTTGTTCGGTATAATAATGTTATTTGTGACCTAATTTTGTTTATTTGGTTTTAATTTTTGGGGATAATGGGTTTTGTTTGTATTGTAATGTTTAGTTTTGTAAATCTTAAAGTGTATACGTGTTTTATTTGTGGGAAAAATTTTGTAGGTAAATAGGTTTTTGTTATTTTGTTTGCTCTAAGTTTGTTTATTGAGTAATAGTTCTTTGGGGGTAATTTTAGGGGTTTCATTTCTTATCCTAATGTTTAGGTTTGTGAATATTTTGTTGTTGGGATAGTTAGCAGTTTCAAACTAGGATCATGTATATGGACTGTATTTTTCTTTGTTTTTTTCGCACACTGCTGCAGGTGTTAATATGAAACACATATCAATCGAAGTCAAATCGAGGCAACTATTTGTATTAAGTCATTTGGTGCATTTCGTTTTCATAGGGATTAAGTGCAATACTTGATTTTGTGCAGTTGTAGTGTTGTTTAAAGGATTCACTTAGAACAGTTGAATGCTTTGGTTTATATTTCCAGATCATCATTATAAATGAATTGTTTGTAAACTGTTGAGTCTTGATAGGGATTTGGGAAGACTTTCTTTAACCAAAGTACCACAAACGGTTAAGATTTTTTGTTTTATTTGTTTACATATTTGAATTTGAGTTGGTTTTTGAATATTTGATCAAAAAACCAGAAAAGATTTATTCATGAAGTATTATTTGCATGAGTGTATTAAAGAGCACCAATGCATTGATCTTTGCTTTATTAGTGGTTTTCTGGTTTGATTTTTACTAATCATAAAGATTTTTTCTAAATTTATTGTAACCATCAGTCTATATGCTTACATTCTTAAATTGGTTTATGAATATATGATGAAAGAAACTATGATCTATGCTTAATTGTAGTTTATCTGGTTCACACTTTTTGTGATCATAAGATTTTTTAAACTTATATTTGTATCTGTATGTTCATATTTTTGTTATGGTCAAATGAACGTATGACTAAAAGGTTTATGTTTTGGTTTCAGGCTGCTAACTACTTGAACATCAAGAGCCTACTGGATTTAACCTGTCAAACAGTTGCTGACATGATCAAAGGCAAGACCCCTGAAGAGATCCGCAAGACATTCAACATCAAGAACGATTTCACCCCAGAAGAGGAAGAGGAGGTTCGCAGAGAGAATGCATGGGCTTTTGAGTAAATTATCCGGTTTTTAATTGTCTGTTTCGTGTTAAGTGTTCTTTTGGGTGTCACTTGTATTATAAGAACCACGAACATCCTTTATGTGGCTGGGTACATTTTGGCTTTTTATGGGTATGTATTTTGTCCCATGATGTTTGGAAGTTGCAAACAAGTGTCATGAACTTATGATGAATTTAATCGCAACCCTTTTGACTCTTTCTTTGTTTTTACTTGACTGTAAGTTTTCTCGTGATTTAATCATTGTTTTGCATTCGGTTTGTTTTTTGTTTTTTGGTTTTGTGACGATTGAGATCACCCTCTGCCTGTGTAGACTGTTGCTATGTCGAATATAGGTTTGACTTTTTGGTCCGAGTTTTGTGCTTCGACAACAGTTAAACATGTTGTGGGTTGTGCTGAACATATTATGACTAACATCTCCAGCAAGCTAGCAACAACACTTACAACTGTAAACGGCCTGACTGCCTGAGCTTTAAAAGTATTGACGAGTCAACACCCACTCGGCAGCATCATGATTGACCTTAAGCGCCTCTTTTCTCTCTGACCTACTAAGGGAGCACTTGTCTCTGTTACTCATCACATTCCAGTAATCTCATCAAAATCACAAGGCTGAGTGGTATGGGGTAGCGCCTCTCCACCTCAGCCTAATAACACTCAATAGGTTATAGCGCCCCTGTTCCCATTGCTTGGGCGCCATTGATCACTCGCTAGCGCATTCACGAGCAACAACGGAGAGAAGATGAAGTTGCATTGTTTTTATTTTTATATTCCATTGCACGAGTGTTATTGAGAAGAGACATGACAGTGCAGCCCCATGTCTACATGGCGCTCAGGTGGTGCAATCAGTGATCCTTCCAGTAATCTCATCAAAATCCTAGGCACTTTAGAAGCAAGCATCAATCAGTGATCCATCACGCTGAAAAAATCATGCTGCTTGCGGTTGGGTAATACAGTGTTATAAGAGCATCTGTATTGAGAGGGGTTCCAATCCAAGAAATGCCCAATGTGGAAGAGAGATTATTGCACATGTAAAGTGTGTGGTCTTCGGCCAAGGACCAGTTTCTGGAGGTCCATGACCCCTTGCATTGCGAGAGCCGGTCTTGTAGCGTGGTTTTTCGGGCAGTTGATGGGTATGGGTCCATGATCCATTGCACTGCAACAGATGCTCCAACGTGTATTCTACAAAAGTTGAAGGGTGATTTCATATTAATGATGGTTACTCTTCATATGTATTTGAAGTTTGATAATGCTCCAGCATTCTTAGTTTTAGCTAAAAATTGTTAAAGTTTATTAAAAAAACCTCCCTCAACTCACTGACGGATGCAAAGCTTTGGTACAGCATTCGAAAAACTTTTTTTTATATAATATCTATTATTAGGGGTGTTCAGAATTCGATTCAGATTCTCGAAAGATTCGAAATTTGGCTCAATTCGATTCGATTATCAAGAATTCGAATTCGATTCAATTCGAGGCCGAGTCCAGTAATCAAATACGAATATATAATTTTAAATTCGCCCAAACATCAGTACCAATATTCACTTTTATGGTTCTGGTTTCAATACCAGTCGGTTTCAGTATTTTTGGATACTTTTTCAACACCTATACCGAAGGGTACCATATAAAAGCGTAACTTTATAACTCGCAACTTTATATTTGTATTTTTTTTTATTATGTATGATACTATTGTAAAAATTATTTTATGTTTTCTTATGTATCGAACTTCCACCGCATGTAGGAATTCCACAGTTTAATACTTTAATACAATAGGCATAATTCGAAAAAAAACAACTAACTTCAAAGTCTAATTAAAATTTCATATTGCTTTCATAGGATAGCTCAAAACCTTTTAACGTTCTCTACTGATTTCACTCCCCGGTTCAAGTTTGGCCACTGAATTTAAAGATTTTTCTTAAAATTTTGTGATTTGATTTGACTTCCTTTAAAAATACGTGAATCATAGATTTCTTAGCATATGTTGAAAATTAGTAAACAAACCTTCATATATATAGCGTGTCCTTTGACCTGTCGGTGCCAATTTCAGTAAATCTCACCCGTTCCTGATTCAACTCATGGCCCATTTATACCGTGTAAATGTAACCATTTATGTTTTAATAATATTCAAAAAGGTCCACTAAATGCTTTTTAACTTCTATGGTATTTACTGATGTTATTGGTCTAAGCCAATAAGTAGATGGTGAAGTAATAAGAAAGAGACTTGGTGTTTTAAGTGACCTAAATTCGATTTTTGCCATCCGCATAAGTTCCCGGTGATGATGAGAGACTAGGCGGAGATCGCTAGTTCGATCGTTGAATTGTCGTATCTTTGGGCTAGTGTCCACGGGCTTCTACCCTAGGTGAGGGTTTTCCCGGATTAGGAGGCGAGTGTATCCCGATGTGGAGAATTTCGCTTGTAGCCCCTTTAAAGGATTCTTTGGCGTTTAAAAAGAAATTATTATGCTCTAAATTAACACTTAACATCTGAGGTGACCTCTCAATCAAAGTTATAATTACGTCTATTAGGAATCTCTGTGGGTACTATTTATTGATGGGATGATCCAGGATCTATATCAACATCTTCTGTATATTCTTCATTAATGATATGTTTAAGCTCTAAATCATCCCCTGAATCATATAGTTGATAACTGCATGCGAACACCTTCTTCTGATCCACTAGATATGGCCATGAAACTAAGACATCCTTTACCAACACTCTCTAGATGGATATTATTTCATACAAGAGGTATATATTCCAAGTGCTTTTCTTTTCTATGGGTTGGCACTTCCTCCTCGAGTTATGTGCTTCTAGCTTATGCTAGACTTAACTTAGATTCTTACGAGTTTTATTCCATATTCAATTATACTACCACGTGAAAAAAAAAAAAACTAAGACTACCTCTAACATAACATAAACCCGTCCGTATTTTAAGAGACATTGGGGGTGTTTGGGATTCCTTCTCAAAACTCCTTTTTCACTTCTATTTCACTATTCAATAAGTTAATAAGTTAGAATTTGTGACTTATTGACTTCTACACTCACATACATGCAATCCCCAAACACCTTAAAAAGTCCTTTTTCACTATTCAATAAGTTAATAAGTTAAAAGTGGGTGAAAATAAGGAATCCCAAACACCCACAATGTATTGACATCACAAACACATTTTCGAATAAACGTATTCAAACTCGACACAAAACACATGATGTCTACATACTAAAAGTAATAACAAAGCAAACCAAACCATAATTGACGGCTCAACTTATTCGGAGCAAAAGTTCCCTTATCCGGTTCAGTTAAAAAGCTTCAAACCCAAACCATCCCATTTTATCCGGTTCAAGTGGACAAGTGGGCCCCACTGAACAATATATAGACAGTTGGTCCAGCTAACAACACATAATAACCCTCCGTTTCAACTTTCAATTTTCATATCATCAAAATATATCATTAATTCAAATACTATCAACAAAACAACTTGTAACAGATCTCATATTCATCTGTTCAACTCGTTCAGTAGATCAAATGTCATCATTTTGTTCAAAATCTAACCTAAATTTCAGACGCAAAATGACAGAGCTTCAGGTTCAGGTTCAGCCATTGTTGAACGAGCATGAAGACGATGAAGAATCTCAACAGCAGCAGCAGCAGCAGATCGTTGTGGAGAAGATTAGTAATCGGAGAATCGCTTCGCTAGATGTTTTTCGCGGCTTATCGATCTTCGTAAGTGTTTTGTTGTGTTAATTTTGGTTGATTTGAGCATTGGTTTCTGGATTTTGCTAGACGGTTTAGTTAACTTAGGGATTGTGGTTGATTAGAAGTAATTTGATGGATTTAGGTTTTGTTGTTTTAGTTAATGGTTGAACCAGCTATTTGATTTGGTAAAGTTGCATGTATGCTTGTGATGTGTGCACTTCCACCACGTATCTTTGTTTATTTCCTGTTTATTTAATTTCAATATTTTAGTTAGTGGGTCATTGTAGTTGTCAAGCACGCAAGGCGCTTTGGCCCGAGACAAGCAAGGCGCATGACATAAACAGGTTTGGATCAAATACATAGTCTCCTAAAATATGAAGTCCTAGGAAGGGTATCAAATGGACTCCGATTGACCTCATTCTAGCGGCATTGGAACCGTCTCATCGAACTCTACGATATGAGATTTTAGGTTTTCACTTTTAGATTTTTAGCTTGCAGATTTTAGAATTTTTGTTTAGATCATTGTGTCTTTTATATATTTGCGCCATTGTGTCTTTTTTCCTCGACATTGTGTTATATTTTGCGATCCATTGTGTCTTTGTAGCTGATACGAACCTACGGTCGATCCACTTCTCATGGGCAGGTCCAGATGGGTATTTGACCCATTTAATTATTAGCAGGAATTAGTTTGGGGGGAACAGTTACAGTTCTGGGAGCAAGTAGTGGGTGGTTTTTTAGCAGTTAATTACCTTCTTTTATTTTATGTTAAATAGGGCAGAATAGGTGTAGTTTTAAAGGGTCGATGTTTATTTTATAAAAATTAGGGTTCTTTACCTTTAAAACTGGAGACATAATCCTTCTCGAATTGGATTACTATCTATGAATTCCATTGTTCATTTATTTTGATTTTCTGGGTTCTATCAGTAGCCTTCTCATTTTAGGAGACTTTGTACGATAACTTTACCCAACATAAACATTACATTTTTTTGAGGTTTAGACATGCTTTAGGCATGTTTAGGGCTAGTTTCGGCTGGTTCCAGGCTATTTTTGGATGTTTCAGACCAGTTAGTCTGAAATTTCCAGAATTTTGCAGGAAGGCTTTTTTCCTACGCCTTGCCTCGCCTCGCTTGAGGGCCTAGGCCAATGCGGCATGCCCGAAGGGCTTTTCACAGCATAGGGTCTAATATGTTAATTGTTGAAGCCCACTATGAATTGAATTAAGTCTCTAATCTCTCAATTAATCTCATGTTCTCTCCTCCTCCTCCTCCTCGTGATTCCAAATTGGTACACATCATGTTGAAATTTTAGCTCGGTTGGATACTTGGATATAGTCACATGAACTTCAACTCACCCAAGTTTTTTGTGTGTATTTATTCACTTGATACCAATTACGAAGAATGAACTCATTTTTGCTCCTTTTGTTGTATTTAATGCACTTATACTTACAAAACATAAATGACGCAAAGCAGAAGCACAAAGGGTAAAAGAGAATAATTTAAGAAAAGTTTAATTCTTGAATGAAATAAGTATTACATCAAGACCCTTTTTTAATGGGAAAATCTATCAAAATTCAGGGAAATTGAAATATTCAAGCTAGAATTGAAATTTTAATGACTAAATAAACACGTGAATTAATGAAATCCTCTGTTCACACGTTTTTACAAAGGAAACAATATCAATCAAAATGACTAAACTTGGGGGAACTCATCAAAGTCAAAAGTGGGGCTACAGATGAGTTAAATTAGGGCCGCCAGCCGGGCAAACCGTTTTCGTCCAGCCCCATAACTTTAAACTCCAAACGGATCACAAGTTATGTCCGCTTTAAGTTGGGCCGTGTTCTAGACATATCATGGCAGTGCCATATGACATTCATGTGATTTGTGGTAGAGTCATCAATATTGAGAATTCTTTATTTATTTTTTCAGCTTATGGTGGTTGTGGATTATGCTGGCTCTAGTTTACCTATCATTGCCCATGCCCCATGGAATGGTCTACACTTAGCAGACTTTGTCATGCCTATGTTTCTTTTTGCAGCTGGAGTATCTCTTGCCATCGTATACAATAAGGTACTATTAGTCAACTAACAAAGTCTGCAGAAATTTATGATCCATCTAAATTGTAAAGTTTGCTATGATATCCTATATGTATTATTCATTAAGTATGTGGCATGTGGTCTTATAACGATATTAACTGAGAAACCTGAAACTAAATCCGTTTTCTTTCTTTATCAACCATCAGAAAGTTCAATGCCGATACGAAGCCACGTGGAAAGCAATAGTAAGAGCAGTGAAACTTTTTGTTCTTGGTGTTTTTCTTCAAGGTAAACTTATTCATCTTGTTTCTAGAATTGTTACAGAGACATTCTTTTCACACGTAACGACCAATGATCACGTAATGTTTCTTAACGTTCTAATCACCCATGATGATCAGGTGGTTACCTACACGGGATTACTTCTTTAACATATGGAGTTGACGTTGAAACAATACGCCTGCTTGGAATCCTACAGGTGTTGTTCATTTGTACCAATAAATTATAAATGCTTTAACAGCCTACAATATCTTATCATCATTCATCTAACTAGTGACTGTCATGCAATCGCTTGTTAAACTTATATATTTCTCTATGCAGTCAATAGCGGTGCTATAGTGCTTAGTGGATATACGATCTCATAGCGTTTCAAATAGCGGTCCCTTATAGCGGTTCCACTATTAGCGGTGCTAAAGGCCACTATTTGACCGCTATTCTGAAACTCGTATAGCGGTCGTAGCACTGCTTTTAGCGGGTTTTTTCTGTTTCAGCCAAAAGCCCATATTAATCAACTTTTTGTTTGAAATAAACCCAAAACTAAAGGCCCAAACCCAAAATTAAACCTAAATTGAGGCCTAAAGTCTTCATTCGCTGGACACTGGTTCTTCATCAGTCAACAAAATTAAAATTCAATCTAGAAATCGTTGGACTTCCACTTCCTAAATCCTAATTCGCTGGTGGTTCCTAATTCGTTGGTGGTTCCTACTAATATTTTGCATGATATTACTATGAATTTTGATACGACTATTAATATTTTCAAATATATATTTATATATTTGAATTACCGCTATACCACCGCTATAACCTATATATGAATTTTGATATTACTAGTAATATTTGTTTCCCTGTTCTTATTTTTTTCACTTTCTGTGATCATTTCAAGAGGATAGCAATTGGATACATTGTTGCCGCAGTGTGTGAAATATGGCTTCCTCGACAAACCTGGAAAAAAGAAGCATTTTTAAGGAATTACATCTGGCACTGGTGAGAACATAGCATTAAGGCTATCCTCACATTCAAGTAATATGATATAATTGTTCATTGTATGTGTGTGTTTGTGGTGTAGGTGTGCTGTATTTTTCTTGTGTACCATCTACATCGGGTTGACATATGGCCAGTACGTTGCAGATTGGCAGTTCAACGACTTGTATACATTTTCTTCTTTAGTTTCAGAAAATGGAACCACTATTCATACTGTACGACCACTTTCTTAACCGTTAACTTGTTATATGATTGTTGTTTTAGGAACAAAGCTGATTAATGTTTTCATATGGTGGTTTCATGTTTGTGTTCGTGTTCGTGTTGTTGAGTATAGGTGAAATGTTCGGTTAGAGGTGATCTGGGCCCCGCCTGCAATGCTGCGGGAATGATAGATCGATTTATTCTTGGCATTGATCATTTATATCAAAAGCCTGTTTACAGAAACATGAAGGTATTCATTCTACTGCAAGGAGTCTGGTTCGTGATTTATGTACCGTGTATAATATTATGATACGCTGTACGCAAACAGGAATGTAATATGTCTAAGGATGGCCAACTTTCAGAAGCTTCCCCCTCATGGTGCTATGCCCCGTTTGAACCCGAAGGCATTTTAAGGTAATAACAAATACTAAAGGATTCAGTAATAAAAGCGTGGTAAAATGAATTATAATTATGATTCAGGTAAATACAAGTTTGACATTTGTGGTCAAAGGATAAAGAGTAAAATGCCATTTTCATCCATGAGGTTTGGCTACTTTTTCGACTTTCGTCCAAAGGTTTTTTTCTCCGCATCTGGATCCAGAAGGTTTTAAATCTTGCCATTTTCATCCGACTCGTTAACTCCATCCATTTTTTAACGTTAAGTCAGGGGTATTTTTGTCTTTTTAGACATTTTTTTGTGATGATAAAGGGTTTGGGTGGGGAGAAAGTCAACAAAGGTGGATCTTTATTTCTTGTAGTGTTTTTTATTTTAATAAAAAATGTCTAAAAGACGGAAATGCCCGAGAAAAATGGATGGAGTTAACTAGTCTGATGAAAGTGTCAAGATTTCAAACCTTTTGGATCCAGAAGCGGAAAAACAAACCTTTGGACAAAAGTGGCCAAACCTCGGGGACGAAATGGCAATTTACTCAAGGATAAATAAAGCTTACTAGTTTATGGTTAAAATATCTGTTTGCACTTATTGATCAGACAAACAATACTTTAGACCAAAAATATATTATCTGTCAATTTAGTCCTCACACTTTTTATTTAATAATAACTATGATTTATGTCTATTGAATCATTTAATGGGAATGACACGTTTGGCATCGTGGATGTACAGTTCTTTAACAGCTTCTGTGGCCTGCATAATTGGACTCCAATATGGTCATATTTTGACCGAATTACAGGTGAATCTCATTTCCTCTTGATTAATATAGTTTTCTGAAAGCATTAGTTAATAGTCATTGTAAACAAAAAACACAAACTTTTGTATTGGGAGTGGTGTTATGCAGTATGTCATGAACTAACATTTGAAGCTATGAAACTCCATTTTCTGTTGTTTCTCGAAGTCTAAAACGCTATCCATTGGGAGATTAATAATTAATAGATGAGAGTGGTACAACATGTTCTTGCAGGGCCATAAAGACCGACTTTGCAACTGGTCATTCATGTCAGTTTTGTTTCTGGTTATTGGATCCATCCTTGCTCTTCTAGGTATGTATTTTTCAATATCGACTTATACAAAACCGACATGAAGGAGAATATTGATGTCTGTTGCTACAAAGATACATGTTCATGATCTTTGTAGCAACAGACACCGGTAATAACGTTTTTAGAATATTTGGAACAATCTGTTGAATGAAAAATTATTAATCATTAGTCGTATAACCATTAATATTGTCATTGGTTTGCTTTTTCTCAGGTATCCCTATAAATAAATCTTTGTACACTATTAGTTACATGCTAGTAACCTCAGCAGCAGCAGGAATCACATTTTGTGCATTATATCTACTAGTAAGTACCATATTCCTTTTTTATATGAGGGCGGACAGTACAAAAATAGACCCTCTGATGTGGTTGATTCAAATTATTAATTTGGCACTTTTATTATTCAATTTTTTTTTTTCTGCTGGAAACATTTACATATTTTGTAGTTAGATTTTAATGTACAATACTTATCTTATTTCATTTGATTACAGGTCGATGTTTACGGATGGAGACGTGTGGCATTCGGATTGGAATGGATGGGGAAACATTCTCTAAGCATATTTATTCTCGTTACATCAAACTTAATTGTGATTGCACTTCAAGGATTCTATTGGAAAACTCCTCATAATAACATGGTAAGTGTTTTGTGGAAGTTTTTCTATAACTTTTGTAGTTTTTAAACTAATGTATTTTTTTTTTGTCTTTTAAAAATTAAATATTTTGGGCTCAAGCTCACAAATATGAAATACAAGATTTTTATTTTTACTTGTTTTTTTTTTTCATTTAGGATATAATTTAGCTTTTCCATGATAATATATAATGCCTAATATCTAATATTCTAATATAAATTTAAATATATAGTTTTGTTGTGTTTTTTTTTTTTCAACATTTGGATATAAATTTTATTGAAAATGAGTTGTATCTAACATAAAGTATTTTTTGGTCTCGTAATATCCAAATAATTCTTCATGCCAAGTATTTTTCTTGACCAAAGAAAAAAAACTGATTCAAGTTGTATATTTAGATATTACAAATTATTAAGGAAAAACAAAAGCACATCTTAAATGAAAAACGAAAAAGTGAAAATAGTATAACAAACTTGTGAGATTAAACCCGGGTTTTTAAACTGTGGTTACTCTTCAGTTTGAAAAAAAAAAATATATTTTACCTTAGTTTTAGAACTATAATAATTTTAAGAAAACTATATTTTGTATTTTGCGGTTTTGCATACAGTTAGGGGTATAACTACCTAAAACTAGACTGGGACCGAAATATTTGGAACCGGTTTGATCTCAAACCCAACATAAACGTTTAGCTAGTGATTTAATTTTACGTTCTTTCCTAAACGATATCATTCAAGGTGTTTGTTTTATTTTCTAGTAAAGCCCTAATGCCATCTTTTCTCATCTTGTTTCAGATACACTGGATTGTGTCACACGTTGTACAAAAGTAGCATCTCTAAGTAACTTGTTTTACACACAGGCGAGTCTCTTTCCTATACATCATTGACGCGGAACTAGTCTATACGAACAACTCTTAGATCATGACAGGTGAATCGTTATCTATAGTCTCGTTATTCATAGCTTTAAGATGAGTCTCCAGATATAATATGGTAGACAAGTTTTGTGTATTCTTTGAATTATAAAGAAACAACAATTATAAGAAATTTTATACGAGCTTCTCTTGGACCCTACCAATAGTTTTGCTATCGATGAGATTTTACTGGGTATCGTTTGTTGTTGTTTGTCACACCCCTGTCAAGGCATAAACGTGGGAATGCGACAAACCAAAAGCTATCATACTAGGCCTCAAGCAAGCAAGCAAGTAGTTCATGCAAAGAAATCCTTAGATGCAAGTCTCAACTAAATACATCCACATCCTTAGCTAATAGCTACGCCAAATATTATCACCTGAAAAACATGCTAAAGAGCGTCAACTATAAAATTGGTGAGCACGTAGGTTTAAGACTCGATAAAAGTGTTAAGGAAGTTCAATCAATAAAGTTTGAGCTTTTACTTGCATGCAACATGTAAATTCACAATTAAACAGATAAATATTATACAGGTTAGAGTAAATTACGTTTTTGGCCCATGTGGTTATATCAGTTTTACTATATTGGCCAAAAATAAGAATTTTTAACATATCTGCCCCCATGGTCCCTATAACTAACCGTTTTGGCCCCTAAATCTAACCAAACCCTAACTCAGGTTAATTATTAGGCACATGATGGGTAATATGGTAATTTCACCTCCCATCATCATCTAACCCAGATTTTTCAAGAACATCATCATCTTCAACCCAGATTTTTCAAGAACATCATCATCTTCAACCATCATCATCCCCAGATCTTCATTTAAATCTAACCCAGATCTCATCATCTTCAACCATCATCATCATCCGCATATCTTCAATTAAATCTAACCCAGATCTTTAACGAACATCATCATCTTCAACCATCATCATCATCCCCACATAAACTTCAAACACAGATCAAAACCCTTCATAAAATTCAAAAGATAAACAGAAGAAACAGAGCAGTACAGTCAACAAGCACAAGCATCAGAAGCAGTACAGTCAACAAGCACAAGCAATCGGAGCATATTAGGCAACTAAACCAAATCATAAATGACTGACTTGTGATTTCTAATCGAGCATACTAGGCAACTAAACCAAATCAGTCGATTCGCTCATATAACAGAAGAAACAGAGCAGTACGGTCAACAAGAACGAGCATCAGAAGCAGTACAGTCAACAAGCACAAGCAATCGGAGCATATTAGGCAACTAAACCAAATCATAGATGACTGACTTGTGATTTCTAATCGAGCATATTAGGAAACTAAACCAAATCAGTCGATTCACTCATATAACAGAAGAAACAGAGCAGTACAGTCAACAAGCACAAGCAATCGGAAGATCAGATGATATGAGTTCAATCCCAGATGTAAGGGCTATTGAATATTGGGGGAAATCGAAGATCATGGGCTGCAGATGAGGTGGGCTGCGGATGAGGGGATGATGATGATGGTTCTTCATCTGGATTTGCAGTGCAAAAAGTGGAGGATGAGGGGATGATGATGATGATTGAAGATGATGAGATCTGGGTAAAAAGTGGAGAAGGTTGATGGGTAAAAAGTGGAGAAGGTTAATGCCTAAACAAAAGATAAACACAGATCTTCATTTAATTTGTTTTTAATATGTGGGGGAGGGGAAATTACCATATTACCCATCATGTGCCTAATAATTAACCTGAGTTAGGGTTTGGTTAGATTTAGGGGCCAAAACGGTTAGTTATAGGGACCATGGGGGCAGATATGTTAAAAATTCTTATTTTGGGCCAATATAGTAAAACTGATATAACCACAGGGGCCAAAAACGTAATTTACTCTACAGGTTATAACCAAGCCTATTGGTGTTTGGTTTTGCCCCGTTTAATGTTTATCACAAACAATAAGGCTCGGGTTTAAGTTCACGTTGGAGATATTCACTCAAGTGTAGGTTCTTGGTGTTTGTGTACTTTAGCTAGCAGTACTACGACAAGAGTTGGGTTGTCAGCCCGAATAGTACTATTCAATCTTGTCCATCGGCTCTATCCAAGAGTTTTTCAGGCTCATGTCTAATGCAAATCAAATACACATAGCAAGCAAATAAAGTTCAAATAGTTTGACGTGGCATGTTTCTATCGGCTCTATCCGCGGGATTATGGTTTCCCAACATGCGTGGTTAGGATTTTGAGTTTTACAACGTGCGTAATTTCACAACGTACGCTCGTATGTTAAGGAATATTATATATTAACCGGCCTCTAAATTATAAAACCTGGTTAATTCTTTTTACAAAATTTAACTATTTTAATTAAAAATACAAGATAGTTATAATTGTCTAGTTTTAAATCTATTAGGAGAATTACTGATAATTTATCTAAATTTAGCATTTTATAAAATATAAAGTAACATAAATAATTTTATGTTATTATTTCCTACACCATTACTTTTATTTAGGAATTTATATGATCATTTATTTATTTTGAAGATATATACAATATGCCTCACATAAAATAATGGAATATTGGATTTTAATAATCTCAACTATTCGACGTTCGCTGCCAACAGTTCTAGCTTCAAAATAACCACCGGCAGTCCCAACAATTGACATATTGGCCACCAATGGACCCTGACTAACAGAACCCTAACTTCGTTAGTCTCCGATCGCCGGAAAACCGTTTTTGTCCAGAAAAAGGTTTCTAAAAGTCTCATCTAAGGTTACAAAGAGGTTTGGGATGAAAATGTTGAGTTTTCTGGCCAAAAAGTTGAGTTCTCCGGCGAAAAAGAAGTTTTCCGGCGAAAAGGGAGTTTTCCGGCGACTTTAATAATTGGGGCTTTTACTAGAAAAAGGTTCCCAAAGGTCCATAATAAGTTTACAAAGAGGTTCGGGATGAAAATGTTGAGTTTTCCGGCGATCGGAGACTAACGGCGTTAGGGTTCTGTTAGTCAGGGTCCATTGGAGGCCAATATGTTAAAAGTTTGGACTGCCAGTGGTTATTTTTAAAGTTGGGACTGTTGGCGGCCAACGGCGAATAGTTGAGATTATTAAAATCCAATATTCCTAAAATAATTATAATCATCTAGTTAGGCTATGTTCATTGGTGACTAATGATAGGTTGGTCACCAATAAAATAAAAGTTTGAGTAGTTAAAAAAATTAAAAAAGAAATTCATATCAACCAAAGTCGAAAACCAGGTTGGTGGAGCAACCTTGGTTGCAACCTAAAATAATACCCCTAATAATATAATTAATTAAATAACTTATAATATTTAAACTTTAAAGAAAACTAAATACATGGTATTTTTAATTTTTTTTTAACATTCCGATATAAATTTTTTAAAAACCGAGTTCGTTCAAAAACATATATTTTTAGGTTGGGATAGGTTGTGAATGTATGTTAAAAATTGAGTAGGGCTGGGTTAGGTTGTGTAGGTGAAAGAAAGAGATGTTATTTTTTTAACAAAAGGTTGGGTTGGGTTAGATCACCGATGGAGATAGTCTTAGTAAAATTAATTAGATGGCTAATATAACTATTTAGAGTTAGTGTTTACAAAAAAGGGCATAGTAACTTATATATTTTCATGATTATTATTTCTTAGGGGAGGAGGGGTGGTTCACTAGTGATAGTTTCTATCACTCACAAGCACCAATCAAGTTCCGCCATGTCAGCAACTATTTTTCCATCACTCACAACCTTTTTTTTTTGTGGGGGTGGTCATCACTCATCACCACACCCAACAATTTCCCCCCAACCAACAATCCCACTCACAAAACCAAACCATCACGGCGTTAATTTTTCCACGCGTTATACTTTAGAAAATGCCATCACGCGTTAATTATATGGCGGCGGTGGGAACAATCTGGCCATCACGCGTTATACGAAAGTATAACGTGACCGCCCCGCGTTCTCTTAGATAATACCTATCAAAATGCATATTATATTATAATTATAATTATAATTATATTATAATTTAACTTCTTCAAATAATACCATATGGTATTCTCTCTTTCAACCTCATAAATTTTATTTATATTTGTTTAATAAATTTCTTTTAATATTAATATTAATTAATAACCAATATATAGATATCACTTATTTTTATATCTATATCTAAAATTAATAAATAACTTCAATTTTGCAATTTAGACCCTTTGTTTTTTTACTTTTAACCCAAAGTTTTTCATCTTTTGCAATTTAATCTCAACTGTTTTTTATTTTCAATTTTGGTCCACCATACTTTTCATCTTTCCCAAATTTTTTCGTTTCATTCTAAATCTTGTGAGTTAACACACCGCAACGTGCGTGTGGGGTTCAAGATTTTTTTTCATATTTTTTTTTCCCGTTTGACTGGTCCGTTGCTTCACATCTTTTTTTTTACGTTTGACAAGTTCGGCCAACACGCGGGTCCTGGATGGACTTAGTTATTTTTTTTTTCTATGTTTTACGTTTCAGTTTAATTTCTCAGCAACGAGCGTGCGTGATTCAAAGATTTTACGTCTACTTTTCGCTCAACGTAATTTTTTTCCCGTTTTTATTTATTTTGTTTTTACGAGCTTTTCCGGTGTTGGTTGTCGCTGACAATGGTATCGTATTGCTATTACTTAACACAGTTTTATGACAACCTCTGCAACGCATGGGCTTAATATTAGTATATATTAAAACACATTGTAACTACAGTACATGAAAACCCTTTGGTTTTAAATTTATTTACTAGAATGCCATTTACACTTAGTAGCTTTTCTTTTATGCCAACTTGGTAATTTAGTCAATTTTTTTTTAGTGGCATTTCCATGCATCCCACAAAATACCATATTTTTTATGTTTTAACCACACATTTATGGTTCTTACACTTTTGCCTCCTCAATTTTGTTAGTTTTTTAATACCAATTTACATTCTTATCCCCTAAATTTTAATAAATTTACCGAACGTCCCCTGAACACTAATAAAGTTATTTTTATCCTTTTTAAATCTTTTTACACCACAATCCCCGAACTTTAGTAAAGTTGCTGCTTTAAATTTTAAACAAATTCTCCGTTACGATGTCATATTTTTTACATGTTTCATCTTTTTATATATAATTTCAAATAATATTAACGGTGCACATGAGTTACTTCTATCTACATTTCAACATTCATTTACGTACTGTTATTTTTCAACCATCCTGTTGTTTAGATATTTTTATAGTGTTTGATTTTTTAAACCATCTAGCACTCATGTAAAAAAATTCTATTGTTACGTGTTTTTTTATCTACGCTTGAAGCGATCCACTACAACACGTTAGACTATATGTTAAAAAGCAACCTTCGGGTGATTGTTTGTTCGAAGGAAGTAATGCTAACGTTAAAGAGTCTTTATAGTAGAATTTCTTTTGGAGTGTGAGTTGTCGGGGGCGGTTAACAGTGGGAAGCGGTGGCATCACTAAATTTAGTTATGGGTTTTATAAACAGTTTATGTTATTGTACTGGGAATCTCTAAATGAAACATAAATAGTTATCAACTACCAAGTTCTTTTTTATTTTAGTCGTTTTTGCTTTCAAAACAGGTTGGTTCCTCGTCGTAACATGTGGGTGAGAACAACCTAGTTTATTTTATTCAGACATGTATGGATTCATATAATTATTGATTAGGAGATTGTATATTTAATTACTAGATTATAAGCCCGTGTATTACACGGATCTAAAGATAGAAATCATGTCACTTTACATATTTGCACAAATATACACAAGTGAATTATCTATATACATACACCAATTTATATAACCTAGTTATTCTTTTTCTTTGTCGAGAAGCAATGAAAGTAGGTGATCATTTACTTTCTGTACAACTTCGTTCGTAGCAAGTATGACTCTGTTATGAAAATATTTAGATTTTTTGAAATATTGAAGAATCATAGCGGTGGTAGGTATTTTATGGTATGTTAATAGAAAAGATAAAACGCTATGCTTTGGTAAAGTTCAAATTGTTATTAGCGATGATGTTTATAGATTGTCATTTAGATCAATATGGATAGTTTGAGATTAACATGTTTTTTAAATTATGAAATCCTGATATGCATTTTGATAAGAGATCTGAAAATTAGAGTCATAAATGCAAAAGTGGAGATCTTCTCCGATTGGATTGATCGAACCCGTGAATGACCAAAATTAAGGACATGAGAACCTAATTATCTTTACATCATTTAAATGATAGAAATCATGTCACTTTACAATATCTGCACAAATATACACAAGTGAATTATTTTTATACATACACCAATTTACATAACTTAGTTATTCTTTTTCTTTGTTGGGAAGCAATGAAAGTAGGTGATCATTTACTTTCTTTACAACTTCGTTCGTAGCAAGTATGAATCTGTTATGAAATTATTTAGATTTTTTGAAACATTGAAGAATAATAGTGGTGGTATGGTATTTTATGGTATGTTAATAGAAATGGTAAACCGCTATGCTTTAGTAAAGTTAAAATTGTTATTAGCAGTGATGTTTATAGATTGCCATTTAGATCAACACGGGTAGCTTGAGATTAACATTTTTTTTAAATTATGAAATCCTGATGTGCTTTTTAATAAGAGATCTGGAAATTAGAGTCATAAATGCAAAAGTGAAGATGTTCTCCGATTGAATTGATCGAACCCGTGAATGACCAAAATTAAGAACTTGTGAACCTAATTATCTTTACATCATTTAAATATTGAATTTGTTTATAATACAATACAACACGTAATAATATATTAATGATAATAATATTAGATATTAATATAATAAATAATATATTAATAATATTATTAGTAAATTAATATAATTCATAACACATCTTAAAAAAATATACTATAGTTATTAATTATAATATCGGATACCATTAGAATTATTATAGAAGTAATTATTATATTAATTATATTTAACTAATATTATTATTAAATTAAAGGAGAGAATGTTATTCGCATAAATATTTGAAGAAAGAAAAACTATATAATTAACATTTATAATGTTTAAATATATTACATTTACAATTGAAATAATATAATTTATATTAACTATTTTTATCGCTAATACTAATTTAGAATATTTTGTTATTCATTCATTGCGAAAATCTAAAATATTTTGAGTATCCAAATAAAACAATCAATAATATATACTATGATGAAGAGATTTATATTTAATATTAACATTAGAAGAAGAGATTGATGATATTTTTTAAAATATTTATTATTTCAGTGATTAAGTTAATGTTATGTGATATTTATTATATTAAACTAAAAAAATAAATAAAAATTGTGAGAATGAAGGAACAAATGCCATGTGGCATTATTATAACTAAATAAGTGAGAAGAATGCCATGTGGCATTAGAAGGATTTCTTTATTAGTATTAGATTAACATTGTTGGAAATTCATTATTTCTAAAATTCAAGACTTACAAAAAAAAATGTGATACTATGATTAATGTTATTACATCTTGAATTAAAATACTAATCAAAGTTACTTACATTTGGTTTAGGAAATTTTATATATTATTGTTTTACACAAAACTTCTCAGATCAAGAACCCGAATCACTAGTTTTGATATATATATATATATAGGGAGCCGCTAAAATAAAAACCACCTCCAGTTGTAAGAACCGCGAGAACCCTTTTCAACCAATCATATTATGCCAACTAAAAGGGTGTTTTGGTCTTTTACCCCAAATGTCTAATCTATCACTCTCTCTCCTCATTAAATACCACCAGAAAAGTCATCCATCCATCTTTTACACCGTCTCTTTCTTCTCTCTTCATTTATCCTTCAAAGTCATCCATCCATCCATCATTTACTACCCATACAAGCCCCTTTCTTCTCCAATATCCGGTCATGGCAACCAGGGGACCAGCAACCGGCGCCGGCCATATACCGGCCACTGCTGTGTCCTTGTTTTACAGCTACAATCACACACCCGACCCCCCAACTCGTCTCTTGTTTCAGGTTCACACACCACACCCTCACCCTGGTTCCTTCCGGCAACGAGACAAAGAGGGAGAGATTGAGGATCGAGACGGAAGACGAAGTCGACTGTGGCAGCGGCCACCGTGAGTGGTGGTCCGGCGAAGGGAGTGGGAACGGCATGACGGAGCAGCGTCGGTTTAGCGGCGACGCCGCCGCTATAGCGGTGGCGGTTGGGGATTTTGAACAGTGGTGGTTATTTGTCGCCGGTTCCGACTGTCGATCTCTTCTCTCCGGTAAGTGCACCGCACTTCTCTCCCTTTTCAGATCAGTAGATCTCTTCTACTTCTTAAAAATTCTTTTGTTTAGTTTCATCTTCGTTTCAGACGACAGTGGTGGTTATTTGTCGCCGGTTCCGACTGTCGATGAGTGATGACGATCTGTTGTTGTAGAAGATGATTGATAATGGTGTTGAAGGTAACGTGGTGGTTGGTTCGGTCCGTTTTGGCACAGTTTAGGTCTCGCTCAGCTTTGGTTCAGGGAAAGCTTTAGATGTAGTGGGTTAGCTGGTTCGAAATTTGGTTCCGTTTCGAGCACATGTCAAAGTTTTTCAGTTCAGTGAACAGTTGGTCAACGGTCAGATCTGGTGCGATTCTCGGTAGCGCCGCCGCTCACGGAGGCGGCAGTAGAGACACCGGCGGCGGCGGTCCAGGTTGTTCCGACGAGTGTCAAGGTAACCCCCCTCTCGCTTCCTTTTACCGTACTGAAGTCGGATGGATGATGATGAATCAGGATGATGTTGTTTTTTTTTTTTTAGTTTTGTTACTTTGTGAATCAATTGGATGTTACTATTAGTTTAGCCGGTCGATTTCTTTATCACATTGCTTTTGGATAATAAACTTCTTTTAGAATTCTTGATCTCTGGTTCTTTTTTCTTTTTACTTTTATTTGTTCTGTAATTCATTTAGGAAGAACTGTTTCTTATGATGTCTTTGATTTAGTCGATTAGTCTTGTGTTTATGTATTTAGTTCAAAATACTGATTATCTTTTGCTCATCAGTTTATGAATTTGAAAGGATACTAAAATTTGTGTTTCGCTAATCATTTTAGGAATTTATTCATGAATATTTACTGTTAATTAGGTATCTAATAATAATGTAATTTGTTTTTAGGAGAAGTCGGTGACGGGCCGTAAAAAAACAAGCGTAAAAAACGAGCCGTAAAAAAACGGGGCGTAAAAATGCGGCGTAAAAAAACTTTTCGTAAAAAAAAGTCTTTGCGTAAAAAGATTTTTTATCGTAATACGTAAACTTTTTGACGTAAAACGTAAAAAATCGGCGCGTTAAAACGTAAAAAATTTAACATAAAAAACTGCGATTTTCTGTTGCGTTCGGTTTTGCGTAAAAACGTTTTTGTAAAAAAAATTAAACCGTAAACTTGTTAACGTAAACCGTAAACTTTTTATCGTAAAACGTAAAAAACGTGAAGCGTAAAAAGTGTTACGTAATTTTTTTCGTAAGTTTTACGTAAAACGTAAAACGTAAAAGTTTTTCGTAAAACGTAAAAAGTTTTACGTAAAACGTAAAAAGTTTTACGTAAAACGTAAAAAGTTTTACGTAAAACGTAAAACGTGAAAAGTTTAACGTAAAA
Source organism: Helianthus annuus (assembly GCF_002127325.2). Lineage (NCBI taxonomy): Eukaryota > Viridiplantae > Streptophyta > Magnoliopsida > Asterales > Asteraceae > Helianthus > Helianthus annuus. The sequence goes on along the minus strand of NC_035447.2, from coordinate 48,548,715 downwards.
CGTGAAAATTTTAACGTAAACCGTAAAAACTTTTACGTAAAACGTAAAAAGTTTAAATTTTTAACGTAAAATGTAAAAAGTTTTACGTAAAACGTAAAAAGTTTAACGTAAAAAGTTTTTCGTAAAACGTAAAAAGTTTTACGTAAAACGTAAAAAGTTTAACGTAAAATGTAAAAACTTTTACGTAAAAGTTTAAATTTTTAACGCAAAACGTAAAAAGTGTACAAAAATGGGCGCGTTAAAAAAAGTGAAAAAAACGGCGCGTTTAAAACGGCGTGTAAAAAAACGACGCATTAAAAAACGTGGAGAAACGGCGCGTTTTAAAAAACGACGCTTGAAAAAACGGCGCGTAAAAACGCGTAAAAAACGGCACGTTAAAAAACTGCGGAAAAACGGCGCATTAAAAAGCTTCAAAAAAACGGCACAATAAAAAACTTCGGAAAAACGGCGTGTTGAAACGGCGTGTAAAAAATTTGGCGCATTAAAAAACGTGGAAAAAAATAGCGCGTAAAAAACGTGTAAAAAACCGCGCGTAAAAAAAACGCCGACTGAGAAAAACGATGACTTAAAAAAACGGCGCGTTAAAAAAACGCCGATTGAGAAAAACGACGCCTTTAAAAAACGGCGCGTTAAAACGGCGCGTGAAAAACGGCGCGTGAAAAACGGTGCGTAAAAAACGGCGTTAAAAAACGACGCGTTAAAAAACGGCGCGTTAGTTAAAAACGGCGCGTTAAAAACATCGATTGAGAACGGCGCGTTAAAAAACGGCGCGTTAAAAACGGCGCGTTAAAAAACGGCGCGTTAAAAAAACGGCGCGTTAAAAACGCCGATTGAGAACGGCGCGTTAAAAAACGGCGTTAAAAAACGGAGCGTTAAAAACGGCGCGTTAAAAAACGACGCGTTAAAAACGGCGCGTTAAAAACGGCGCGTTAGAAACGGCGTGTTAAAAAAACGCCGATTGAGAAAAACGACGCCTCAAAAAAACGGCGCGTAAAAACGGTGCGTAAAAAACGGCGCGTAAAAAACAGCGCGTAAAAAACGGCGTTAAAAACGGCGCGTTAAAAAACAGCGTTAAAACGGCGCGTTACGCTTGAAAAACGGCGCGTAAAAAAAAACGGCGCGTTAAAAAACGGCGCGTCAAAAAAACGTAAAAAGTTTAACGTAAAACTTAAATTGTAAAAAGTATAAAAAGATTTTAAAAAAAATCTGAATTTAAAAATGTTTTTAATAAAGAAATTATGTTTAAAAGTAATAAAAAGTAATTAATGAATAAGAAAAAAAGGTAATTTAAAATTAATATATATAAAAAGACAAAATAGAGTTATTTTACTTAAATACCCTTTTGTATTATAATATTAAAGACATAATAAGACAAAAAGCTTTTAATATTAATATTAACTACTTTTAATCACATCCATCCATCTAGTTGATCTAAGGGCCAAAAAGTGGTTCTCATGGTTTTTACAACTAGAGGTGGTTTTCATTTTAGCGATCCCCTATATATATATATATATATATATATATATATATATATATATATATATATATATATATATATATATATATATATAGTGGGGATCCTGCAGAAAGTGTGTTTTTCCTAGAAAGTCTAGGAAGCGATCTGGTCCATCCAATGGGTGTGTTTAAGGGTTGAGATTAAATCAATGGCAATCTTGTAATATTTGAGTTTAATTAATTGACTGTTTTAAATGAGTAGGGGCAATTTTGTCAATGGTCGTGTTTTTAATCAATCAAAAAAACTATCAAGCAATCACAACTCCTATTTTCACGCGAATTTCCCTCTCTCTCTAAACCCACATTCGGAAACCCCCAAAACCATACAAAATGTAACACCCCGTGTTTTCGAATGTCAATGTCAATGTCAATGTCAAAGTCAAAGTCCAAGTCAACTTTGACTTTCTTTGACTGTAGATAGTCTATTTTATGTTTTAGTTGTATTATGTGGAGTAAGTGTTGTAATCAGTAAGAATCGAGGTAATCGAATGTGTTTTAAAGCGAACCGATCTACGACTGTGAATAGTAGGAAGTAACAATGCGATAAAGTTAACCTAATCAGCAATCAAACCGATCTAACAATCATCGAACTCGAGACTCGAATTATGCGAATGGTGGTATTGTTATACGTGTGCGTGTGCCTTATGTGTTACTTGTGCGTGTTTACTTTATGTTTGGTGTGGTATTCAAGCAAATCAATCGAAAATCGAATCGAAACTCGAAAGGCAAATCGAACTCAGTCAAAACCGACATCGAAACGTGACTTATAGAAGATTGTATGTTAGATATAGTAGTTGGGACTGAAAGTAATTTGACTAGGAACTCTATCGTATTCGTATCATCGTCCATCGAAATCGAAACGTCGAAAATCGTCGCAAAACACTCAAAGTGTGTCGCGGATCGAACAGGAGGCAACCTGATCGAACAGGCCAGCCGATCGGCTAGCATCTTGCCAGCCGATCGAGCAGCCCACTCGATCGGAGCTCCTGGCCGATCGGCTACCACTTTCCTCTTTTGGAGCCTATAAATAGGGCTGTCATTGTCACACCTTCCATTTTTGGAAAGCTCTGACCGAACCAGCCTTCTTCTTCACTTTTTCTCAGATTTCTCTCAACTCCGGTAAGTTTTCACTCAAATTCTTGTACGTTTTTTATCATTACTTGATTCTACACCTTTCTATCTTTCAAAACTTGAATTCTAACCGTGAAATCACCAAGATCTAGGTGTTCTTGGGTGATGTCATCATGGTGTTCTTGAAGAACATCATGTTTTGGCCTCATTCAACTATGAATGGCTTAGATCTAACCGATTTCCACATAAACAAGTTAAGATCTATCAAAGATCTAAACATCCACAAGTTGTGAAGGATAGAAAGAAGGAATCCCAACTTTCTTTCAACTCTTTTACACTCAATGCCTTCAAACCGATAGAAACGGAGCTTGAACCGGCTAACTAATCATTCAAACAGTTAAAAGATTCAAGATTCGGGTTCTATGAACAAGGTTTACCGATTTCGGGTTAAACTCTAAACCGACATTCCGAACCGTTCACCGGCCGGACTTGGGTGATTCCTGTCCGAGCCAAAGAAACAAGTGGGAACGTAGGTTATCATAGTTCAACTCGTTGTCAAGATACCTTGAAAGAATGACAAATAAACAAACAGCCAAGTGTTAGACGAAAGGCCGACCAAGTCAGAAATGCTGGCCGAACGGCTAGGCTGTTCGAACAGCCCAGCCGATCGGACATGCCAGCCGATCAACCGGGCCAGCCGATCGGCTAGCACATGGTCCCACACTTTTAAAATTTCATGAAGCATAGTATTGAGGAAGAGATGTTCGATCGAACTGCGTTTGGTGAACATTACTCTTCGGATCATGAGATACTACTCTTCAACACTTAATCGTTTTCACAATTCGTTCGTAGTTTGGAATGCCACCCGATCGAACATGTTGTCCGATCGAGTGACATTCAGTTGAGGACTGATTCTGAAGTTCCTAGCCGATCGAGTGAGCTAGCCGATCGAACGAACCGTTCGATCGACCGACTTGAAAGGTAAGAACACTTCAGTGTTCTCATATACTACAACGAAAACTTCAAAAGTTCAAATCCTCAAACACAAACACACCAGAGGAAGAAACAATCCACTCGAATGGCCCAGCCGATCGAGCCTACCGGCCGATCGAACAGGACTGTCCAATCGGATATACCAGCCGATCGAACAGACCGCTCGATCGAACCTGCCGTTCGATCGACCAGCCCATTCGATCCATCCACACTTGTTTACTGTTCCGCGTTACTTATTGTTATGCTATCGAACTATTCAGGCTAATCTTACTCTCAGCGCTCCCTTCAATCCACAATCAATCACTGTGAGTATACTCGATCCCTTATTGCTTTTAGCACTTTTGGGTGTTACATACGTTGCCTATCAAATCACAAACAAACACAAACTATTTGAACGCTAACCAAATTGCATGTGCTACTTGACTAAATGAATGCTGTTTATTATGTTTACACGTGGAGTGCTATCTACCTGCCTTAGCAACATAGTACTATAGTTTGGACTCAGCACCCGTTCACACGGGGGTTGTTAAGGACAATTACTTGCATGGATTACGGTGGTAATCATGTATTGCGAACCGTCTCGGACGGTCAACCCGCAGTCGTTGGTATCGATGGTTCCATGTCGATAATTAACATTCATCATTTTCCTCTGTGTACGTGCCTGGTTATGCGTAAACTATTCGAACTTTATATGCTATTATCAAACTTGTGTGCTCACCTTTACATTATATGTATTGACTTTATTTTAACGTATGTGACAGGTGCTTAAGTTGCTAGGAAGCTTAGGCGCATGCTGATGAAATCGAGGCTAGGGAGTCTAGAAATAATAAACAATTGTCTGTAATAATAATTGAATCTGAGTTGTCGGAACGGAATTATTTGCCTCGTTGCTTTCTATAATAACTTGTTATTTATTTGGGACACGGTATGGGACGTGTCATTTAAACTGAATTTATATTATAGTTGTTGTGGAAACTTCTGGACAATCTGTTTCGCTCAGTGCCACGCCCCGATGATTCCGCCATCGGTTGGGGTGTGACAGATTGGTATCAGAGCCATAACTATAAGGAATTAGGCAGACACGACCTAGTCCGGGTCGCTATCTTAGAGACCTAGACTATAGTTAGGAACCATCAGACCCAGTTTATGTGCCTTATTCTGCAATTCTTCACAATCGTTGCACTCGAATTTTCAAACAAAGTCAGGCGATTCAGTTGGGAAAAGGTGTGAAAGCCGCAAACTCCTGACCAAACTGCTTGACTTATGTTGGTTTTATTCGATTATTCATGCTTATCTCATTATTTTTACCAACAAACAAGGGAGATTATACTAAATCAGGAGTGAAATCCATATTTTGATAAATAATCTCCTTTATTTTATTAAAAACAAGGAAGAAATTGCTAAGCCAAGGGGTGAAACCCTGACCTTGGCAGTTTGTTCTGGATTTTTATTTATCTCACCAAGGCCTCGATGGACTCCAACGACCTGAACTCACAAGTATGACCTAGGAAGCGCGTGCGGAATGCCCAAGAATCGAGGCAGAAACACGACCTCTAGAGTCGAAAGTGATGACAAGTCTACTGTGAATAGTCGAGTTGCCTTGGGTAGTCGACGTCTAGTAGCCGCAGACAACCTACCTCTCGATTTTATGTGTTTCGACTCTGAGAACTGCAACCGCGTACTCTGATGACTTGTTGATTTTATGTGTTTATGTGTGCTTTCTCTGTTTTGTGTTTATATTTGCTTTCTCTGCTTTATGTTGGGATGTTATTCGATTTTGCTACCATATAGATCGACACACACAACTCGCAATTGCTGTTCTATCTCAATCCAACATCCAGTTGTCGCGAAACTAGATTACGATATGATATGCTATACGACTAAGCTAGGATATACTAAACTATGCTACTCGACATGCCATACGCGATCGCTATACAATCGATACGCGAGCTTTGAATGATAGGATCTTGAGGCAGTCAGAATACTATATGTGCTTATAGGGAAATTATGTGACATTACTTGCTTCTGTGATTAAATGGTTACGTGCTTTCGTGTTTATGTGACTCTGTGCTCATGTGCTTCTGTGCTTACGTGCATCTGTGGTTTTGTGCATATGTGTTTACGTGATATGTGATTCGACGTGACTCTAAGCTTTAGTAGTCTAGACGTGTGAGGTAAGATTCGATTTCGTTGTGTTGAGTCTCGTGATGATGTCTAATGCAGACCATGTCATCGTCTGGATCCCGACACCGTTTGACTCGCCAAGAAAAGAGAGACCGACGTCTCGCTGCGATCATCTCCAAAACCGTGGCGAAAGCTGTGAGTGAGGTGTATGAAAACGCTAGCAAGTCGTCTGAAGAATCCCGAGCTGAAATCCCTAAGGATTCAAGCAAGGCTGCTTTCAGCTTCAAGCAGTTCAAAGCATGCGGACCAAAAGAGTTCACTGGCGAAGATGGTCCTATAGCCATGTTTCACTGGTTCGACTCAGTCGAAGTCACTCTGCGCCAGAGCGGATGTCCCAAGCATCTCCGCACTTCAATGCTACAGGCGTCTTCCAGTCCTGTGCTCTAGACTGGTGGAGGGCCGAACGAAACAAGCGCGGAAATGATGCAGCTTACGGGCTAACATGGAAGGAGTTGAAGGAAATCATGATCGAAGAATTCTGCCCTCCTCATGAACGCCAAAAGCTGGAGGACGAGTTCTGGGGAATCAAGCAGAAGGATGGAGACAACGCTGCTCTCACTGCCCGCTTCAAGCAGCTTAGCATCATCTGTCCCGACCAAGTCAAGACCTCCGATCAAGCCATCAAAAAGTACATTCGAGCCCTGCCCGATTGTGTAGCCGAATTTGTTTACGCCGCCAAGCCAGCAACGATCGAAGAAACCTACCTACTCGCCGCTGAGATCAATGATAAGCGAGTAAAGGCTGGTTTCTGGGATAAGCCAACCAAGTCTCTGCATCAAGCCACTGCAGCACCCACCGACAACACCACTGCTCAAGCCTCCAAGTCTTCAAGAAGAAGGAAGAAGAACAACAACTCCAGCAACAAGAGCTGTGCTGCCGCAACAACCGCTACTCCACTACAAGCTGTACCAGCTCAACAGTAGCAGCACCAGCGCTCAGCTCCAGTGATCAATGCACCGCCGGCAAAGCGTGCATATACAGGCCCTCACCCACTCTGCCCGACATGTTCGTATCACCATCCAGTTGGTCTAGCTTGTCGCTTTTGCGCTCACTGCAACCTCTACGGTCATTTCACTGCGAACTGTCGCTATGGTCCTCGTCAAGCCCCAGTTCAAGCCACTGTCAACCAAGCTCTACTCCCTGCCCCTCAAGGCCACCAGGCAGCTCAAGCACCAGCAGCTAATGCTCGAGTCTGCTTTGCATGTGGTGACCCTAACCACTTTGCCAACAGATGCCCGAACAGGGTGGTTAAGCAAGAGCCCCAGCAGCAACAACAGCAGCAGCAACAACAGCAGCCTCAGCAACAGCAGCAAGCAGCCCATGCCCGAACCTTCAACATCAATGCCCGCCAGGCTCAGGCGGATAACAACGTGGTTAATGGTACGTTCCTTGTGAATGGTATTTGTGCATCATGTTTGTTTGATACTGGAGCCGATAACTGCTTTGTGTCATTTGAATTCGAGAAGCTCCTTAGTCGTAAGCGCTCCTATCTATCCTCGTCATTCGAAGTCGAAGTTGCTACAGGAAGAACTATTGCCATTAACTCAGTACTCCGTGATTGTACTCTCGAACTCAACAATCACATCTTCCCAATCGACCTTATTCCAATGCAACTCGGAAGTTTTGATGTCATAATAGGCATGGACTTTCTTCGTGAAAACCATGCTGAAGTTGTGTGCTTTGAGAAGATGATTCGATTCTCGCTCGCAAATGGTGATCTCCTATGTGTATACGGTGAAACAACGTCGAAAGGTCTCAAGCTTATGTCGTGTATTCAAGCCAGCAAGTATCTCCGCAAGGAATACCGAGCCTTCTTGGCCAACATCGTAGTAGCGGAGAAGGGAAAGAAAAGGAAAGTTGAAGTTAAAGATGTTCCAGTGGTTCGTGAATTTCCTCAGGTGTTCCCTGATGATCTTCCCGGACTACCACCAAGTCGTGATATCGACTTTCGTATCGACCTCATTCCTGGAGCTAACCCCGTTGCCAAAGCCCCTTACCGACTCGCACCATCCGAAATGAGGGAACTCTCGAATCAACTCCAGGAATTACTCGAAAAAGGCTTTATTCGCCCAAGCACCTCTCCTTGGGGTGCGCCAGTCCTTTTCGTCAAAAAGAAGGACGGGTCGTTCCAGATGTGCATCGACTATCGGGAATTGAATAAGCTAACCATCAAGAACCGATACCCTTTGCCCCGAATTGACGATTTGTTTGATCAGCTACAAGGTGTAGCATGTTTCTCTAAGATCGACTTACGCTCAGGCTACCATCAATTGCAGATTCAAGAGGAAGACATTCCTAAGACCGCTTTTCGAACCCGTTATGGCCATTACGAATTTGTAGTTATGCCCTTTGGTCTAACCAATGCACCCGCGGTTTTCATGGATCTGATGAATCGCGTGTGTAAGCCTTATCTTGACCGTTTCGTCATCGTGTTCATCGACGATGTCTTGATTTATTCCAAGTCGAAAGCCGAACACGCGCAACATTTACGTTTGGTTCTCGAGTTACTTCAGGGGAACCGACTCTACGCCAAGTTCTCCAAGTGCGAATTCTGGTTGGAGGAGGTTCAGTTTCTGGGTCACATTGTGAATAGTCAGGGTATCCATGTCGATCCTGCGAAGATTGAAGCTGTCAAAAGCTAGATTACACCTAAGAACCTGTCAGAAGTTCGTTCTTTTCTCGGACTCGCGGGCTATTATCGACGATTCATTGAAGGATTCTCCAAGATCGCTGTGCCGCTTACTGCCCTTACTCATAGGGACAAGCCTTTTGTGTGGGGAAACGTACAAGAGACTGCCTTTCAAACCCTCAAGCATATGCTGTGCAACGCACCGATTCTTACGCTGCCCGACGGAAGCGACAACTTCATTGTCTACTGTGATGCTTCTAACCTCGGTCTCGGCTGTGTCCTCATGCAGCGAGACAAGGTTATAGCCTACACATCTCGTCAGCTCAAAATCCACGAGAAGAACTATACAACCCATGACCTCGAGCTAGGCGCGGTTGTCTTTGCGTTGAAGATTTGGCGACACTACCTGTATGGCACTAAGTGTACGATCTACACTGATCACATGAGTTTACAACACATCTTTAATCAGAGAGAGCTTAATATGCGTCAACGCCGATGGGTAGAACTTCTCAACGATTACGACTGTGAGATTCGTTATCACCCAGGCAAGGCGAACGTGGTTGCCGACGCGCTCAGCAGAAAGAGTTACGTGCTCAGTACCCGAAACATCCAAGCCCCGCACAACCTCGAAACCCTCATTCGCGAAGCTCAACATGCTTGCTTTAACGAGCGTACATTGAAGAAAGAGAGGATCTATCACGATGGAGCTCAGTTAGTAAGCAAATCAGATGGGATATTCTATTATCTGGACCGAATTTGGATCCCTAAGCGGACCGGCTTGCGGAAGATTATTATGAATGAAGCCCACAAATCCCGGTATTCTATTCATCCCGGTGCAGATAAGATGTACCAGGACCTTCGTTATAAGTACTGGTGGCCGGGTATGAAACGGGATATCGCTCTTTACGTTGGAAGCTGTTTAACTTGCGCAAGAGTCAAGGCTGAACATCAAAGACCTTCTGACTTACTCGAACAACCGCCGATACCTATATGGAAGTGGGAGAGTATAGCTATGGATTTCATAACGAAACTCCCGCCCACGCCATCAGGTCACGACAGTATTTGGGTTATAGTTGATCGTCTAACGAAATCAGCTCACTTTTTGCCGATACGAGAAGACTACAAGGTGGAACGACTAGCCCAAATCTACACCGACGAGATCATTTGTAATCATGGTACGCCTCGTGACATCATTTCAGACCGTGACGCTCGGTTCACTTCGCGATTGTGGGAAACGTTTCAAGCGGCCCTTGGTACGTCGCTTAATCTGAGTATTGCATTCCATCCTCAAACCGACGGACAGACTGAAAGAACGATCCGTACTCTTGAAGACATGCTCCGAGCGTGTGTCATAGATTTTGGTGGTAGTTGGAACAAACACCTGCCATTGGTGGAATTTTCGTACAATAATAGCTATCATGCCAGCATTCAAATGGCACCTTTCGAGGCTTTGTATGGTAAAAGATGTCGATCGCCTATTGTGTGGCACGAGATCGGTCACTCGCAACTAACCGGTCCCGAGATTCTGCAAGAAACGACTGACAAAATCCACCAGATTAGAGACAACCTGGTAAAAGCTCGGAACAGACAGAAAAGTTACGCCGATAAAAGATGCAAGCCCCTTGAATTTGAAGTTGGTGACTACGTACTCCTAAAGGTATCACCTTGGAAGGGTGTAGTCCGATTCGGAAAGAAAGGGAAACTAGCGCCTCGATATGTTGGACCTTTTAGGATTCTGGAAAGAATCGAAAAAGTCGCCTACAGACTCGAACTACCGGAGGAACTCAGTAACGTCCACCCGACTTTCCACGTCTCTAACCTCCGAAAATGCCTTGCTGATCATGATCTAATTGTACCGCTCGATGATCTTCAGGTCAACGAAACGTTACACTTCGTGGAAAAGCCTGTCGAAATCATGGATCGCCAAACCAAGCAACTCAGGCGCTCTCGCATCCCGATCGTGAAGGTCCGATGGGAAGGCAAACGAGGCGCGGAGTTCACTTGGGAACTCGAAAGCGACATGAAGGCCAAGTACCCACAGCTGTTTAAATAAATAGATCTGAAGCATCAAATTGGTAAATCACGGCGTTGTGTAGCCTTCGAGCCTAATTTCGGGACGAAATTCCCTAAACAAGGGGAGGCTGTAACACCCCGTGTTTTCGAATGTCAAAGTCAAAGTCCAAGTCAACTTTGACTTTCTTTGACTGTAGATAGTCTATTTTATGTTTTAGTTGTATTATGTGGAGTAAGTGTTGTAATCAGCAAGAATCGTGGTAATCTAATGTGTTTTAAAGCGAACCGATCTACGACTGTGAATAGTAGGAAGTAACAATGCGATAAAGTTAACCTAATCAGCAATCAAACCGATCTAACAATCATCGAACTCGAGACTCGAATTATGCGAATGGTGGTATTGTTATACGTATGCATGTGCCTTATGTGTTACTTGTGCGTGTTTACTTTATGTTTGGTGTGGTATTCAAGCAAATCAATCGAAAATCGAATCGAAACTCGAAAGGCAAATCGAACTCAATCAAAACCGACATCGAAACGTGACTTATAGAAGATTGTATGTTAGATATAGTAGTTGGGACTGAAAGTAATTTGACTAGGAACTCTATGGTATTCGTATCATCGTCCATCGAAATCGAAACGTCGAAAATCGTCGCAAAATACTCAAAGTGTGTCGCGGATCGAACAGGAGGCAACCTGATCGAACAGGCCAGCCGATCGAGCAGCCCACTCGATCGGAGCTCCTGGCCGATCGGCTGCCACTTTCCTCTTTTGGAGCCTATAAATAGGGCTGTCATTGTCACACCTTCCATTTTTGGAAAGCTCTGACCGAACCAGCCTTCTTCTTCATTTTTTCTCAGATTTCTCTCAACTCCGGTAAGTTTTCACTCTAATTCTTGTACGTTTTTTATCATTACTTGATTCTACACCTTTCTATCTTTCAAAACTTGAATTCTAACCGTGAAATCACCAAGATCTAGGTGTTCTTGGGTGATGTCATCATGGTGTTCTTGAAGAACATCATGTTTTGGCCTCATTCAACTATGAATGGCTTAGATCTAACCGATTTCCACATAAACAAGTTAAGATCTATGAAAGATCTAAACATCCACAAGTTGTGAAGGATAGAAAGAAGGAATCCCAACTTTCTTTCAACTCTTTTACACTCAATGCCTTCAAACCGATAGAAACGGAGCTTGAACCGGCTAACTAATCATTCAAACAGTTAAAAGGTTCAAGATTCGGGTTCTATAAACAAGGTTCACCGATTTCGGGTTAAACTCTAAACCGACATTCCGAACCGTTCACCGGCCGGACTTGGGTGACTCCTGTCCGAGCCAAAGAAACAAGTGGGAACGGAGGTTATCATAGTTCAACTTGTTGTCAAAATACCTTGAAAGAATGACAAATAGACAAACAGCCAAGTGTTAGACGAAAGGCCGACCAGGTCAGAAATGTTGGCCGAACGGCTAGGCTGTTCGAACAGCCCAGCCGATCGGACATGCCAGCCGATCGACCGGGCCAGGCGATCGGCTAGCACATCGTCCCACACTTTTAAAATTTCATGAAGCATAGTATTGAGGAAGAGATGTTCGATTGAACTGCGTTTGGTGAACATTACTCTTCGGATCATGAGATACTACTCTTCAACACTTAATCGTTTTCACAACTCGTTCGTAGTTTGGAATGCCACCCGATCGAACATGCTGTCCGATCGAGTGACATTCAGTTGAGGACTGATTCTGAAGTTCCTAGCCGATCGAGTGAGCTAGCCGATCGAGTGAGCTAGCCGATCGAGTGAGCTAGCCGATCGAACGAACCGTTCGATCGACCGACTTGAAAGGTAAGAACACTTCAGTGTTCTCATATACTACAACAAAAACTTCAAAAGTTCAAATCCTCAAACACACACACCAGAGGAAGAAACAATCCACTCGAATGGCCCAGCCGATCGAGCCTACCGGCCGATCGAACAGGACTGTCCAATCGGATATACCAGCCGATCGAATAGACCGTTCGATCGAACCTGCCGTTCGATCGACCAGCCCATTCGATCCATCCACACTTGTTTACTTTTCCGCGTTACTTATTGTTATGCTATCGAACTATTCAGGCTAATCTTACTCTCAGCGCTCCCTTCAATCCACAATCAATCACTGTGAGTATACTCGATCCCTTTTTGCTTTTAGCACTTTTGGGTGTTACATACGTTGCCTATCAAATCACAAACAAACACAAACTATTTGAACGCTAACCAAATTGCATATGCTACTTGACTAAATGAATGCTGTTTATTATGTTTACACGTGGAGTGCTATCTACCTGCCTTAGCAACATAGTACTATAGTTTGGACTCAGCACCCGTTCACACGGGGGTTGTTAAGGACAATTACTTGCATGGATTACGGTGGTAATCATGTATTGCGAACCGTCTCGGACGGTCAACCCACAGTCGTTGGTATCGATGGTTCCATGTCGATAATTAACATGCATCGTTTTCCTCTGTGTACGTGCCTGGTTATGCGTAAACTATTCGAACTCTATATGCTATTATCAAACTTATGTGCTCACCTTTACATTATATGTATTGACTTTATTTTAACGTATGTGACAGGTGCTTAAGTTGCTAGGAAGCTTAGACGCATGGTGATGAAATCGAGGCTAGGGAGTCTAGAAATAATAAACAATTGTCTGTAATAATAATTGAATCTGAGTTGTCGGAACGGAATTATTTGCCTGGTTGCTTTCTATGATAACTTGTTATTTATTTGGGACACGGTATGGGACGTGTCATTTAAACTGAATTTATATTATAGTTGTTGTGGAAACTTCTGGACAATCTGTTTTGCTCAGTGGCGCGCCCCGATGATTCCGCCATCCGTTGGGGTGTGACACCAAATATACCTAAAATCATGGATGATGATAAGAGATTTTCCTTGTTCTATATACGTAAGATCAAGCTTTCATTGTACTACGTGTTTTACAAAGCGATTACGGGTGATTCTTGTTTGTCATTGATGGTATTTTGTTGGTTGCAGGGAAGAGATTCAAAAAGCAGGAAACTTTGGAAAGGATAGATAGCAGCGGAATAGTTACCAGAAGCCGATCGAAAGCTGGGGCGAAAACTGCTGATGTAAAACACATTATGATGTAATGTGATCATCAAAAAACACAATGTGATGTAATGTGACATAGACAATAACATAAAATACATTCATAGTGTTAAATTGCAAAAGATCTGTTAAAACACAACCTGATTATATAAAAAACACAAATGTATGAATCTGAATGCTAAAACACAACTGTATGAATCTGTTTGCTGTTAAAACACAACTGTATGAATCTGAATGCTAAAACACAACTGTATGAATCTGCTTGCTGTTAAAACACAACTGTATGAATCTGCTTGCTGTTAAAACACAACTGTATGAATCTGAATGCTAAAACACAACTGTATAAATCTGCTTGCTGTTAAAACACAACTGTATGAATATGCTTGCTGTTAAAACACAACTGTATGAATCTGCTTGCTGTTAAAACACAATTGTATGAATCTGAATGCTAAAACACAACTGTATGAATCTGCTTGCTGTTAAAACACAACTGTATGAATCTGAATGCTAAAACACAACTGTATGAATCTGCTTGCTGTTAAAACACAACTGTATGAATCTGCTTGTTGTTAAAACACAACTGTATGAATCTGAATGCTAAAACACAACTGTGTGAATATGCTTGCTGTTAAAACACAACTGTATGAATCTGAATGCTAAAACACAACTGTATGAATCTGCTTGCTGCTAAAACACAACTGTATTAATTTGCTTGTTGTTAAAACACATCGTCAAGAAAACGGAGATGATACGAACAGTATTTGAATAGTGATGATGAACTCGGAGATGGTGGAGATGGAGAAGTGTTTGGTGATGACGAAGACGAAGAAGGAGAAGGTTGCGAATTACAAAAAATCTTGGAGAAACAATTTCCATAATTATAGGCATTGTTAGTTAATGAGAGATAAAATTCCAAAAATAAAATAAAATGTCAAATTACACAAGTGCCCTTTTAGTTAAAATCCCTCCATGCCACGTGTCACATTCGTATTGCTTCCTAGACTTTCTAGGAAAAACCCACTTTCTACCCAACTCCTCCTATATATATATATATATATATATATATATATATATATATATATATATATATATATATATATATATATATATTGTTTTGTTTAACATTTTGTTATTATATATTTTTAGGGTGATTTATTTTGGATATTTGTTTTCTTATGCAGTATCATTTATGGAACGCTTAGCAAACGGTGTATAGATCTCTTCCCCTTTTTCATTAAACTTTTTGGGGTGTATGATATGTCACGAAAATCTGATATTTATTTAATCCAAATATCTGACAAGCAAAATCAATGTGTAGTTAGGTGTTATATGTATTTGTTACTTATTTGTTTATATAGCTTTGTGTCTCAGTCAATTGTTTGCAAGTCATCACATTGTGGATCCACTGGTTGACCTGTTCCACACAACCATGGGTGAATATGTATCGCCATCACTAGTTTCGCTCTTCAGGGCTTGAGACTCGCATATCGCTTTTGGTTTGTGTTTAGTTTTTGTTGTTGTTGTTGTTTATTGGTTGTGATTTTCTCATTTACACGTAATTTTCATGTTAACTTTTCAAATAAATTATTTTATGTAAATATAGATTTACTCGCCAACTTCTGGCCCCAAATATTTTACGCATAGTACAGGAAACGAGGGTTGATGAAGCAAGGAAGGAAGTCATGTAGGATTGCCTTAGACTAAGTAAATGGGATTCTTCTATGTTATATGTTTCGAGTTATATTTGGATTATTTGATACTTGCTATGTTTTATGTGACAATTTAATCAGTGACATGAATCAGTATTGAAATATTTAATAATGTCATAAGCTTTGGACAATCATCTCGCTCCGACCGATAATCCATTGCGGGTTGGGTGTGACAGATTGGTGTCAGAGCCAATGGCTATAGAGATTTAGGTTACTAGACTTTTACCCTTAAACCTAGGTTATAGCCTAAGTAGGTGTCTTACGAGTCTTATGTGCTTAACTGTTTGTCCTAGCTTATTATTTAATTTCACATTTTTTGAAATTGTTAATGTCACACACATATTCATAAGAGCACTTTTAGTTATTATGCATGATAAATGTTATGTGCTTACATGTTATTATGTGATTATTTGCTATTATATGATTTTTTAAATGTCACATTTACACGCACCATACTATATAAATATTAAATCTTTTATTCCTTTAACTCCCATTCTTATTTCTTTAATTTTTAAAACATTTTAATTTTCAACGGATTTCATTAATTCTTGGATATTTATATTTATTTCATTTTGAGATTTTGATTCTCATTCTTGTCAAAGTGAGTTCTTGTGATGGACATGTAGTTACTGGAAGGGTTAAGTATTGGTAGTCAGGATGTCCTTTCTAGGCTGAAATTTGTATAAATTCAATCAACCGATGGACTAGTTTGCCTATCTGGGGACTAACGATGAGAGTACAATAACCCATTAGACTAAAACATATCACACCTAACGTCACGTGAACTAACAACACTTCGACACGTCAACGTGTCCGTGTTAATTCATGGATACCATCCAAAATATCATTTCATACCACCCCAACTCGATTTATTCATTATTTCACAATTTTCTTCGGGTTAAGTTGTACGTCAATGGGTAAACATATGCGGGCCATGCGAAATCTCGGTAATTGCGGGTGCACGTATAATTACGAAAGTGACACATGGAAGTCATACTAAACCCTATGGTGTGCCAAACCTAGGGATTTTCAATATTTCATGTTTGAAATATTATTTTATTATAAGTTTTATCGTATTTCATGTGGTTAATTTATCGTTTCATATTTTACCATTAGGATAAATCTTTAATAGTCTATGATATTTTAATGGGATTCATGTGGATTACTCTATTAGTTCATATTTTGTCAACGGGTTAGAGTGTTAGACTTATGTTACTCTTTAATGTTCTATGATATTTTTCATGTGATTCATATTCTTGAATTATGGGTTACCACAAGATCCATGACTTTATGATTTCACTTATGTCCATTTTAATCTGTCAGTCTATCCTCGCTATGACCCATACACCTTACTTGCGTTTATTCCTCATAGATGTCTTCTAATCGTCGTCGTCGTAGTACGAGAATCTCTGAAAACATAATGGCAACTTTAATAGTTGAGCAAATGGTCGCGGTTATTCCTAATATTTTCATTCAAGTTCAACAGACACTCAACGCTAAAGCCTCCATGGATCAGTTCAAAGAGGTTGAAGCTAAATCGTCCTCTCACAACAACATCCGCCAAAACTATGCCATACCGGTTATTCCGCTAAATCAAGTTTCCCCTAATCTGCAAACTAACGAAAAGTCTTATCATGGACCTTTTCCACAATGCATCACCTGCCGATACCATCATCCAATCAACTCCATGTGTCGTTACTACACTTATTGTGAGCATTACGGCCACTTTGTCAACATTTGCCAACGCCTTAAAACTCAAGTTGACCAACCTAGGGCTACATCAATTGCACCACTTGTGGCTCTCTCACTTGTTCAGCCAAACGCACAACTTATGATCCAACCGTATGTCCAACCAGATACTCAACCTATGGATCAACCAATTGTGCAGCATAACACCCAACTCGTTCCTTAAGATCGAGCCTGTTTAAATTGTGGGGACCTAAAACATTTCAGAAATGTGTGTCCCAGGTTGGTTGATATTATCAATACCCAAGTTCGAGCCAACCCAGTGAACCAAATAACTAGACGGCGCGCGGATGAGCATTCAACGCCAATCTAGCTCAAGTCAACAACGATGCGGTCAACAACGTGACCTAATCCTTGTGCTTTGACTTTCGAACTTTCGAATAAAACATTTTGAGCTTGATTCTATACGAACTAGTTTAATTATATAAAAGTTGGTATGACTTTCGAATATATGTTTAACGATTCGATTTTTGTAGTGTGTTTTAAATACTAACGAGGTGCCTATTACGAATTGAACTCAAGGAAGCACACCGTTGTAATCCTACTCACTACAAGTGGTAGTCCTAAACATCTTGAGCATCACAACTTCAACCATTTTCGTAACCTGTGCCCAGAGATCGCCAAATTCGAGTCAAGTGCCCTCGGGGACGTTAAATTCTTCTGACCTCAAATTTGGTATAAATTTTTAATAAATTTTCTATTTCAGACCATAAATTTCATTTAAATGGGTGTGCAACTCTAGATGGGCGAGGGCCGCCCTCCCACTCGCTTATCTTATGCAAAAATTATTAGCTTAGCTGGCTTGGGTGGATCGTGCAATAAGCCTCTCTCGACCCTCCTTTTATCATACGTCTTTATGAAAGCCTCTCGCCTTTCGAGATCTAGTCATTGCTTGACTGCGATAGTGAAGCTCTTACTGCCTCTCGTGAGAGAGATCCTTGAGTGGAATCGAGGCCGCTGGAAGTTGTTAGCTAATCAACTTGCTTGCAAAGCGACGTGAACTCTTTAAGACCCTTGCACCCCTTTTTAGCCGGCAGGTAACTAAACGACTAGCATGACTTATTCCAGTGAGCCCCCCTATGGTGAACAAAAAGATGGACCCTATAGCAAATAACATGGGTGTTTTGTATCGTATCGAAACCCCCTCCCCTCACATGGTAGTGATCCAACTAAAGATTTTGATTCCAGTGAGGACAACTATGGTCATGGTACTTGTAGTGGAGTAGGCATGGGTATCAACGTCTAAGCCCACTGTAAACATATGATGAGCCCAAACAAGGAACACCTATACTTATCAATGCATAAACAATGCCTAGCTTAACGAAATATTTTTATCAATAAATTAGATTGTTTAATGCGTGCGGAAGTTAACTACTAATATTTCACACTTGGTGAAGTATAAATATAGTCGAGTAGGAGGGGGTCCACATGATTTTTTTTATTTTTAGTGTCATATATATGTAACAAAATCCTGGACCCTATGAAATTTTTTACAGCGACCTCTGTGAATTTCTAGAAAAAGTAAGTGACCTCACAATCTTTTATAACCGCTTGAAAAATATAATACAAATTCTAAGTTATTTTCAAAATATAAACATAATATAGTATAATCTAAATAAAAAATATGAAACAATATATATCACACTAGTATTAAGCCCTTGCGTTGCAACGGTTGTCATAAAACTGTGTTAAGTAGTAGCAATACTATACCATTGCCAGCGACCACCAACACCGGAAAAGTTCGTAAAAACAAAATAAATAAAAATGGGAAAAAATAACGCAGAGCGAAAAGCAGAGGTAAAATCTTTGAATCACGCACGCACGTTGCTGAGAAATTAAACTGAAACGTAAAACATAGAAAAAAATAACTAAGTACATCCAGAACCCGCGTGTTGGACGAACTTGTCAAACACAGAAAAATAGATGTGACGTGACGGGCCAGTCAAACGGGAAAAAATATACGAAAAAATGTTGAACCCCACACGCACGTTGCGTTGCGGTGCGTTAACTCACAAAATTTAGAACGAAACGAAAAACTTGGAAAAAATGAAAGAATGGTGGACCAAAATTTAAAATAAAAAAGAGTTGGGATTAAACTGTAAAAGATGAAAAACTTTGGGTTAAAAGTGAAAAACAAAGGGTCTAAATTGCAAAATTGAAGTTAAATAAAGATAAGGATAAAAATAAGTTATATCTATATATTGGTTATTAATTAATATTAAAAGAAATTTATTAAATAAATATAAATAAAATTTATGAGGTTAAAGGAGAGAATGCCATGTGGCATTATTTGGAGTCTTTTGTTATAAGTTAGATAAAAAATTAAATTCATGTTAATCATTATATTGTTTAAGCCCAAAAATAAAATTGAGTAAACTGCAATTTTATCCCCTAAGGTTTAGGCCAATTGACACTCTGACCCCCCTAACGAAATAATTGCAATTTTACCCCCTAACGTTGGAGTTATGTCACACATTGTAAAGGGGGTAAAATTGCAATTATTTCGTTAGGGGGGTCAGAGTGCCAATTGGCCTAAACCCAGAAGATAAAATTGCAGTTTACTCAATAAAATTGTTAGCCTACTTGGCTTTTAAAAGTTAAAATTTAGTGATACATTAGTGGCTTCAGGATTGGTTTTATATATACACTAGGTGTTGCTCCGCCCGCGTTGCAGGGCAATGACCGAATAATTCTTAACCAACTAAAAAAACAGTACCATAGTTTTGCTATAAAGAAAAAGTAAAAAGAGTGTTAGCCAGCTCCTTAACACGATTTTTAGCTATGGGCAAAATCATATTTTTATTTTTACTTGAGGGAAAAATCAAATTTTTTTCCTGAGGGTAAAATCCTAATTTTTAGCTAGGAAAACCATATTTTTATTTTGCTTTGGGGGCAAAAAACGTAATTTTGAATTGAGGGTGACATCGTAATTTTGAAACGAGAGGAAAATCGTAAATTTTAGCTGGGGGCAAAACCATAATTTTATTTTGAACTGGGGGCAAAGACGTAATTTTAAACTGGGGGAAACCCGTAATTTTAAAGTGGGTATAAAATAATAAACTGGTGTAAAATCGTAATTTTGAGCCAGGGGAAAAATAAAATTTTATTTTGATCTGAGGCGAAAACGTAATTTTGGCTGAGGGTAGAAGCGTAATTTTTTTACCGAGAGCGAAATCGTATTTTCGGTTTAGCTGGGTGTAAAGTCATATTTTTATTTTGAACTGGGGAAAATCATAATTTTGAACCGAGGGTAAAATCGTAATTTTGAGGTAGGGGAAAACCATAATTTTATTTTTAGCTGGGGGCAAAAAAGTAATTTTAAACCGAGGGTGAAATCGTAATTTTGAACCGAGTAAATTTTGAGCTGGGGGCAAAAGTATAATTTTATTTTGAACTGGGGGCGAAGACGTAATTTTAAACTGGGGGCAAAACCGTAATTTTAAAGGGGGTATAAAATAAAAAGCTGAGGGTAAAATCGTATTTTTTGAAGCGATGGAAAAATCGTAATTTTAGCTGCCGGCAAAAGGGTTATTAGATTTTTTAGTTAGGAGAAAGCGTAATTTTAAACTGGGGGCAAAACCGTAATTTTAAAGTGGATATAAAATAATAAAATGGTTGGTCCAATAGAGGAGGGGCAGCCGCCCATTTCGACCAATGACAGGGAAACACTATTTCCTGCCATTGTCTTTGTATATGTTGAATACTGAAGGGTTCAAATGAGAAGAAAAATTTTGTAAGAATAAAAAGAATAAGTTTTAAACCAATAGAAATGCTCTATTTACTCTATTTAATATATGTATTTAATGGTATTAATAAGGGCATATAGGTAAATTTCTAATTGTAATTAATTAGTTAACTAATTAAATTTGTAACCTCCTTTTTAAATATACTTTTTCAAGATAAAATAATTTATGGTAAAGGACAATTTTCGACATGTGTAGGATAAATTTTAGTATGTGTAGGATAAATTCTTAAATGTGTATGATAAATTTAGATATGCGTATGCTAAATTTCGGTAAGTGTAAGATATATGTAGGATAAATTTTGAAATGTGTAGGATAAAATATTTTTTGCTTTATTAATGAAAAACAACATAATTAATGGGATGAGTTATAAACTATTTAATGTTTTACTTTTATGCCATTTCTTCTTTTTCTTCTCACATTAAATTTCTTCTCAAATGAACCTTCCTCATGTTGAATAATGCCATATCTAGGCACTTGATTTACGCCCTCCCTTTTTGGAGTCTTTATTTTTTTACAACTTGACCGTGGGGTATGTAATTTTGAGGTAGGGGAAAACTATAATTTTATTTTTAGCTGGAGGCAAAAAAGTAACTTTAAACTGAGGGTGAAATCGTAATTTTGAACCGAGGGAAAAATCGTAATTTTGAGCTGGGGAAAAAGTATAATTTTATTTTGAACTGGGGACGAAGATGTAAATTTAAACCGGGGGCAAAACCGTAATTTTAAAGCGGGTATAAAATAAAAAGCTGAGGTTAAAATCGTATTTTTTGAACCGATGGCAAAATCGTAATTTTAGTTGCTGGCAAAAGGGTTATTAGATTTTTTAGTTGGGAGAAAAGCGTAATTTTAAACTGGGAGCAAAACCATAATTTTAAAGTGGATATAAAATAATAAAATAGTTGGTCTAATAAAGGAGGGTGGGGGGGGGGGCGCCTATTTCGACCAATGACAGGGAAACACTATTTCCTGCCATTGTCTTTGTATATGTTGAATAATGCCATATCTAGGCACTTGATTTACGCCCTCCCTTTTTGGAGTCTTTATTTTTTTACAACTTGACCGTGGGGTATGGTAGGGCGGGGGTTTGAGGCATGGGTTGACACGTGGAGTTCGAGCCCCCCGCTGGTGATTGACGTGTTCGTGGGGTATGGCAGGGCGTGGCTAACCCGCGTGGCTTGGCAGGTTTATTAAAATAAAAAAAACCAAAAATTAAAAAATACACACAATATTTAAAAAAAAAGCCTAAAATTTTATTAAATTCCTAAAAATTACAAAATTCTACAAAAAAAAAAAGATTACAAAATAAAAAAAAAACCTAGAGCGTTAGGTAGATTTCGAAAAGGGCGAGCTTGTCGAACGACTTCCGCTCCTTGCCCCGGAACTCGATGTTGGCCACCGCCACCCGGTCTTCATGACTTATCTCACCGCCCAGGACGCTGTCGTAGTAGGCTTTGAAACGATTGAGTTTCGGTTGTAGCTGGCACGCGTTTAAATTGTGCCGGTCGTTTCCCACGTTATGCCGGTAGCTAGCAAAAGCTTCCGGCCAATAACGGGTCTCTCCGAGTTGGCGACCCTTCATTGCGTCAACGACGCTCGTGACAAGAGCTAGCTCTTCCTCATGTGTCCAAGAGGCCATCGATCAGGTGTATGTGGGTAGCGGGTTCGATCAAGTGTGTTTGGGTTGGGGTAGCGGTGGACAGCCTGTGGGGTTGGGGGTTTATATAGTGATGTGGACAGTTGGGTGGGTGAACCGCTTTGCTTGGCCAAACGGTTATAATTTGAATTTTAAATATAGCCCGCTATGACCTAGCCAACAAGCGAATACGAGTCGGCCACGTAAGACCTCTAGGCATGCCCAACGCCAGGTCTTAAACTCCTGCCCAAGGGGCCACGCCCAAATCCAAACCCACTCGGGGTGGTGGCTTAGACGTTTTCAGCCAACCCCGCCCCATACCCCACAGTCTTATAAAGATTTTGGAATATCTTAGTTTTATATTTCTTTTATTATATATTCACTTATATTATAACCTTTAACTTCATATAAACAATAAATTATTCAGTTTATTGTTACATGTCTCAATTAGGGATATAATAGTGCGTTTGTTAAGTAATTTTTTTCTTTAATTACTAAAATGGCCTACCAATGAGGTGGTGGTTCATTGATAAAGACAAAGTCTTTAAACACCTAAGTGAGAAAGAGAAAGGTCTTAAATTCAAGTCACACAAATAACATTAAATTAAAGAAATTTGCCGTTAAAAAAAAATACTAAAAGGGCTCAAATTTGAATTGTGTTTTACGTCCGAAGATAAATTGAACCGCAATTTTATAGTGGCTTTTGTTGAATTTGTCAGTAATTAAACCTACATGGAGTAACACACATTTTTATTTTACTTTACATTTTAATACTTGCACCAATGAAAATCCTAGAAAACAATGGCTAGTTATCCAAGAATCAAGTAACTGATAAATACAAGAGTAAACTGCCATTTTGGTCCCTGAGGTTTGGTTACTTTTGCCACTTTAGTCCAAAACTCAAACCTTTTGCATCTGGATCCCTGTGGTTTCATTTTTATTGCCATTTTGGTCCAAAAATAAAATCAGGTCATACTTTTTTTTTTTTTTTAAATCAAACAGCAATTTCATTCCAATCATCAGGGCAAATTACATAAGGATAGCAGGTAGACGAGCAACAAACTGCGCCGCCATCCCTTTTTGAATAGAAAACCCTAATCAGGTCATACTTGTCTTATAAAATCCTGCAATTTTGTCATTTTCCTCATGGGCAAATCAGGTCATATTTGTCTTATAAAATATGGTATTTATTTATAAAAAAGAAATGATCATTTTACCCCTGCGGAAAATGACAAAATAACAGGATTTTATAAGACAAATATGATCTGATTTTCATTTTTGGACCAAAATGGCAATAAAACTGAAACCACAGGGATCCAGATGCAAAAAGTTTGAGTTTTGGACTAAAGTGGCAAAATTGACCAAACCACAGGGACCAAAATGGCAGTTTACTCTAAATACAAAGTACAAGGGAAATAAAAATTGTGTAAAGTCAGCCTACGTAGGCACACCATGCTATCACAATACGGAAATGTAGAAAGCGGACGGTTCACGGCCCAAACATTTCGAGGGTCTAAAATTATTTGTTTTTAAATAAATTTTAGGCTGTAAGTTAGGATATATAATTATTGAATTGGAAAAAAGCATAATGAAGTGCTTGGTTTGGTGATTTGCATTTGTCTTTAACATTAAGTAGACTTGGGTTCGAATCCTACAGTCTTCAGCTTTAGTTCATTTTGGATTTTATATGTATTATGTTAAAAGCAAATGACATTATAGTTCATTTTGGATTTTATATGTTTGTTATGTTAAATACAAATGACATTAAGTGGCTAATCTTGTCAGATTACGTTAAATGAAAATAAGAATCATTTATTTATTTCTTTTTGAAAATGGGATCATTTATTAGTTCAAAAATGATTATTTAAATTAATTTTTAAATTATTATTCAATCTACAATTAGCTTTACATGTTTCAAAAAACTATTCTTTTTATGAAAAAAGTCTAATTTTGTTTTTATTCAACTCTATGTATTTTTTGAAAAAAAAATGGATGGGTTACTATGGTTTTAATTGATACTGAATTATGATGTTTAAAAATTACGACGTAACTTTTCCGTATTTTCTGAATAATTCCTTACAACATGTTTTCTTTCTACGTCTCAATGTGCAAATGTGTGATGTGTTTTTTTATCTATGTTTCCACATAAAAAACGGGCCGTTATAATATGCTCACAAATTGAAAACTTTTTTTCTATACATTCTTTTTAGAAAAAATCATAATTTAGGGGCACATATTTTCTATTCGTAGCCCACATATTTTAACTTTACGCTTTGTTCCCGAGTTAACTTAACGAGGGATAAGAAAAGAAAGCAAAAGTGAGAAAGGAAAGGACGAGAAAGGAAAAAAAAAATATGACTTTCCCACCGTTTCCTCCAAATCGGAAGGAAAGAAAAATTAAAGAATTTAGCCTAGTTTTCCCGTCATTTCCTTTCTTTTCTTTCCTTAAATGAAACTCTGGAGCACGACATGTTTTATTTTCCTTTCTTTTCTTTCCTTAAATGAAACTCTGAAACACAAAATATTTTTAATTTTTTTTGTTTCCTTTCCTTTCCTTCCGTTAGTAAACTCAAGAACACACTGTTAAAGTTTCAAGTAGTGATACGTTGTGGATCAAAATAACCCAACGAGGTATCAAAACTCGAAACGAATGAATAGCAATATTACACAACCAGGTCTAAATTTTGCATGTTCTAAAAAACCAGGGACCAAAAACGTAAATATTTATATTGATACTTAACTTGGGGCAAAAGCTAGATCATCTTCTTCTTCTTCTTCAGGTAATTAATTATTCTAGGGTTACAATCAAGCTCCAGAAGTTTGAAATTTTATACTCTGTTATATCTTCCGTAACTTGATTTCAATTTCACAGAAGAAAATGACGCAGGATGTTGAGATGAAAGAGCAGCAGGCTCCTTCAAATTCCACTTCATCTACTGTTTCTGTTTTGCAGCGTAAGAATCCTTGCGATTTTGTTTGTTTTTGTTGTTGCAGCGTCTTTATATGATCCTGTTTCGATTGTAGTTAGTTTTGAATCCCTGTTAGTACTTGTTTTGTGTAATGTGGAATTTGTGTAATTGACATTCAGATTTGAAAGAAATGGCGGCACTGATTGTAAGAATAGTTGCGATTTTGTTGTAGCATGTTTATAGATATATGAATATATGATCCTGTTTCGGTTGTAGTTCGTTTTGAATATATATGATCCTGTTTCGGTTGTAGTTCGTTTTGGATTCGTGTAAGTGCTTGTTATGTTTACTGTTTGGATGGAAATAGAACATTAGGAATTGAAAGTTTTGGATTTACTGTGTGGAATCTATGCCAAATTGATATTCAGATTTGAAGAATTCTACTTCATCTACCGTTCCTTTTTTCAGCGTTAGACTTGTAATTTTGTTTGTTTTTGTTGTAGCATGTTTATAGCTATGATCCTGTTTTGGTTGTAATTAGTTTTGAATCTGTGTTAGTGCTTGTTTTGTTTACTGTTTGGATGGAAATAGAGCATGAGGTATTGAAAATTTTGGATTTACTGTGCTGAATATATGTCAAATTGATATTTAGATTTGAAAGAAATTGATGGACTGATTGAGAGGGGAGCATGTGCTCAGGAAGTAAGAATAGTTGCGATTTTGTTGTAGCATGTTTACACGTATAAATGTATAATCTTGTTTTGGTTGTAATTCGTTTTGAATCCGTGTTAGTGATTGTTTTGTTTGCTGTTTGGATGGAAATAAGACACTAGGAATTGAAAGTTTTGGATTTACTGTGTGGAATCTATGTCAAATTGATGTTCAGATTTGAAGGAAATTGCGGCATTGATTGAGACCGGAGCTTATGCTCGCGAAGTTCGTCGGATTTTGAGGGCTGTTAGGCTGACAATTGCATTGAGGAGGAAGTTGAAGGCTTCGGTGATTTCTTCGTTCCTTGGTTTCGCTCTTGCACCTGGATCGGAAGCGCACCAACGGCTATCTTCATATCTCCCAAAGGTTAGCTTTTCTTGTTTAATGTATTCTATTATGAGCTTAGAGGAAAACTGCACATAGGATGGGATTCTAAGTGTTAAGAATTACCTTACCTACGTGTGCTATGAAGACTTGAACTTCAGAGTGTACGCTGATGCAAATGTGTAATGAAACTACCATCGAACTTCTAGCCAAAAAAAACTGAAAAATGTATGAAGTTTAATGGAGCTATGGATGAACCTTTAGCCAAAAGATCAAATAAATGGATCAAAAATGTATGAAGTTTAATGGAGCTATGGATGAACCTTTAGCCAAAAGATCAAATAAATGGATCAATCAGAAGAAACCATTAACATATGCACATTTAGAAATTCAGAGTTTCCGTAGGCATATTACCTTGTGATCTGTGAACATTGAGAGAGATGCTAGTGCTTTGCTGCATGTATGGAAATCAGAGTTTTTGGAAATAAGGGTCGGAGTGGGAGTTCCGTGATGTATATTCATGGGGTTTTTGAAACCTTGATTTGAGTTCGGATCACACCATTTTTTTTATAAAGAGTGTACGGTAGGTATTGATACCTTTTTACATTCTGTGAAGGATGATGATCAAAACGATATGGAAGTTGATACTGCATCGTCTGCTACTCAAACAACTGTGAAGCATTCCCCAGAGCTGGAGATCTACTGTTATTTGCTTGTGCTCATTTTCCTGATTGACCAGGAAAAATATAATGAGGTCAGCCTGTTTATTTCTTTATTTTATGTTTATTGTTGGCTATGGAACATTGCCCCTTTTTAAAGAACTTTTACACTTCATGTAGGCTAAGGCTTGTTCCTCAGCAAGCATCACCCGTTTAAAGAATTTGAACAGGAGAACAGTTGATGTTCTGGCTTCCCGGCTCTACTTCTTTTACTCTCTTAGTTATGAACTCACTGACGAACTATCTGACATCAGGGGGTGTGTGCTGTGCTGTGCTTATTTAATGTTTATTGATGACTCAGTGAAAGAAATAGGACATGATCAGTTATTGTATGTTTGTTTGTTCACAGCAATCTTCTTGCTTTGCACCGGGTTGCTACGTTGCGTCATGATGAGTTGGGGCAGGTTTGTTTCTTGTATCTTGCTACTTTTAGGAATGCTTTTGTTTATTGTTGTTGTTGTTGTTTATTTTTGGATTTTTGGGACTGTGGTATGCAGGAAACGCTTCTCAACCTGCTACTTCGCAATTATCTTCATTACAATTTGTATGATCAAGCTGAAAAGCTCAGGTCTAAGGCACCACGCTTTGAAGCCCATTCAAATCAGCAGGTGTTCTTTACAATGATCCTCTTTTAATTACTTTTTGGTATTTTTTAATGTGTTGTTGTTGTATACCAATTACTATTCTTGATGAACCATGTGAAGTTAAATTGTGTTCTCTTTATTATTTGTTTCAGTTTTGCCGGTACTTGTTTTACCTTGGGAAGATTAGGACAATTCAGCTGGAGTACACTGATGCAAAAGAATCCCTTCTTCAAGCTGCTCGTAAAGCCCCTGTAGCCGCTCTTGGTTTTAGAGTTCAATGCAATAAGTGGGCTGTGATTGTGCGCTTACTTCTTGGAGAGATCCCGGAGCGAACCGTTTTTATGCAAAAAGGAATGGAGAAGGCCTTGAGACCATACTTTGAGCTCACAAACGTGAGTCTCTTTTCTCAACTTAAAATTATTCCATTAGATGTATCCAAGGTTTAAAAGAACGGAAACGAGCTTCGAGGCGTTTTCCCTTCGCCTCACAAGGCGTAAGCCTCGAGGCGAAACGAGGCGTAAGGCCCAAGCAGTATTAATAAATAAATATAAAAATTATATATTATTATAAAAATAATAATACTAACTAATTACATCATCAGATTCATCAAAATCATCAAAAACATGCATAAAAAAGACATGAAATGCTTGAAATTGACACAAAAAGTCAAAAACAACTAGGAAAATCCCATTAGGCACACCTGAGGCGCAGCCTTTCACAGCGCCTCAGCCCCTCTGAGGCGCATATGCAGTAAAAACCCCATGAGGCGCGCCTCAGACTCGTTTTTTGGCCGTTTCGCCTCGAGGCGCGCCTTGAGGCACACGCCTCAAGCGTTTTTTAAAACCATGGATGTATCTTTTGATTTCTAGATTCTGCAACTTAAATTTGTTATAGGCCTGAAATTTTATTAATTGGTAAAATGTGGCTACTGGCTAAATGGGTTGGTGGGCTGACTAATGCGTCAAAAGGGGATTAAGTTGGAATGATCATTGTTTTTGTTCGGGATAGGGCATGTTAGGTTGACACACAAACATTTTTTTGCAAGCATTTTCATATATACCCTTGAAAACTTGAATATTATTTACACCCGGTTTAGGATCAAATACAAAGGCTCCTAAAAATAAGAAGTGAGATTGATCTCATTCAAGCGGCATTGGAACCGTCTCATCGAACTCTACGATGTGAGATTTTAGGTTTTCACTTTTGGATTTAGAGAATTTTTGTTTATCATCATCGTGTCTTATTTATCATTGTGTTTTTTCTATATTTGCGTCTTTGTGTCATTTTTGCCACTCATTGTCTTTTTTCCTCGAAATTATGTTATATTTTTAGGCATTGTGTTATATTTTGCTCGACATTGTGTCATCTTGTGCGATCCATTGTGTCTTTGTACACTTCTTATTTTTAGGAGCCTTTGTAGAATAACTTAACCCGTCATATGATCCTGTAAAAAAGATGAAACTTGTGAGAAGGATAAGAAAGAACATGATGAGGACACATGCCATTATTTAATTTATTAAGATAAGGGCAATTAAGTAATTTAATAAAAAAACTAATTAAAGATAAAATTCAAAAACCCACATGCAATTCACATGCAAGTTTCCCCCGTCTTTTTTAAACGTCAATAACTTTTTATACGTAACTTTTTTTTAATTACACCATAATGAGTGTTTTTTTTCATCTTTAATACGAGTATTATATTGCTATACTTATATAGAGAAAAAAAATTACGTTTCGATCGGATGTGTAAGTATATGGTGTTTTGTCTATGTTGTTTTAATTGTATAGTGATTCAAGGTGTTTGTTTTACAGTAAAACACCATGAACGTATATAAGACACCATAATATTTCAAATACCATTAAATTCAACAAACTACCATTTTCAATGTTATGGTGTCTTATATACGTTCATGGTGTTTTATAAGACACCATAACATTGCAAATACCATTGAACGTATTTGCAATGTTATGGTGTCTTATATATGTTTATGGTGTTTGTGTTTACTGTAAAACACAACGCCTTGAATCACTATACACTTAAAACAACATAGACAAAATACCATGGACTAAAACATCCGATTGAAACGTAATTTTTTTCTCTATATAAGTATAGCAATATGATACTAATATTAAACTATTAAAGATAAAAAAACACTCGTTATTGTGGTGTAATTTAAAAAAAAAAAGTTACGTATAAAAAGTTATTGACGTTTGAAAAAGACGTGGGGAACTTGCATGTGGGTTTTTTAATTTAAAAATGTTAAATTTTCCTTTATACTCTTAATATAGAAAATTAATTATTTTAATGGTAAACACTATTTACAATTTTGCCATTATAATCTCAACCATTAGATTATAGATCAAAGGGTGTAGATTCTTTCCTACACTTCTCACAAAACACACCCTTTTTACAATAACCTTACCCTTGGGGTATATGTCATAATTATGTAAATGGGTATAATTTGATATTATGTTTTTTCTTGGGTAAACATGTCATATCATTCAAGGTTTTGAGAGGATATTTGAAGTTGTCTCTTATTTTTTATCCAAGAAAACATAACCACTGTTAATTATAACTATAGAAAAGATTTCGTTACAAAATAGTTTAAGGGGCTGTTTGGCAACTTCTGTGCCAATAAGTACTAACCGGTAAGAGGCCTGACTGGGTAAGAGACTCTGAACGCTGAGCCAGTAAGAGTACGCCAATGTGGCAGTGGCTGGTGGTGTGTGAGTGGCCGGGTGAGGGTTATAAATACAAGTGAAGGGACAAAGGGGTAAAATTTTCATTCAACATCATTTTGAAACTTAGGGGCTGTTTGGCAAGTGCTGAACCAGTAAGTGCTGAACCAGTAAGAGGCCTGAATGGGTAAGAGGCTCTGAACCAGTAAGTGCTGAACCATTAAGAGCTGTTTGGTTGTATCTCTGAATGACTGTGTAGAATGACTATTTTACCCCTCTGAACTATTATGTGCTGAATGAAATGTATCTGTTTGGCAAGAGCTCTGAATAGTGTACAGATTGATGAAAATTTCTAAAAGAAAAATACAAAACACCATAGAAAATCCAAATTACACATCAATCCTTTAAATCCAAATACAAAACAACACAACATACGAAATCCAAATACAAATAACACAACTCTACATACATTTTTAATTTGATTCATTTGAAAGCAACTGATTAGCAATCTGGTTACGTAAAGAAGTCATGTAGTCAATACCTTGTGAACCCCACTCTATGTCTTGAACTAGCAGGCCATCATTTTCCCCACTTTGCATTTCATGAAACATCGTGTTCTCATCATAGTCCATAAATAACTGATCATAAATATTGCATTTCCTTATAAAATTATGGACGGCGAAACAAGCAATCACGATGTCTCTTTGTATTGGAAAAGAAAAGGGAGCCATTTGCTTTAGGTTTTTTCAACACCTTCAAGAAAGGTTTTTTCAACACCTTCTTGCTTCCAATTAATCCTAATCCTTTTTGCCATTTCTTTGCCATTTCAACATACAAGATAACCACAATCAAACATACAACACAAAGAAAACATGTATCTTTACAACATAACCATTTACAATCATACCATTCTACATATAAAATCAATGAACATAACCATTCTACATATAGAATCAATGAACATAACCATTCTACATATAACATCTATGAATTTTCAACATACAACATAACCATTCTACAAATAACATCAATGAACATAATAAACAAATTCATAAAAAAAAAAAAACAAATTCAGAAAAATAAACAAATTCATAAAAAAAACCTAAACAAACTAAACTACATCAAAAAAAAATCCTAAACAAACTAAACTACATACAAAAAACTAATAAAAAAATTCAGAAAAATAAACAAATTTATAAAAAAAACCTAAACATCTAAACTACATCAAAATAATGAGTTTAAATTTAAACAACTAAACAAATTCATAAAAAAAACCTAAACAACTAAACTACATCAAAAACCTAAACAACAAATGAATATTCAGTTAAAAAAAAAAAAAGAAAATAAACGTACCTGGTGAGGGCGGCGGCCGGAGAGCAGAGAGGAGGAGAGGAGGCGGCGGCGGCCGGAGACGCAGAGAGGAGGAGAGGAGGCGGAGGCGGCGGAGAGCAGGAGAGGAGGAGGAGGCGCCGGAGGTTGTGAGGAGGAGAGGAGGAGGAGGCGGCGGAGGGAGGTGGTGAGGGCGGCGGTTGGAGAGGCAGAGAGGAGGAGACGAGGTTGGGGGCGGAGGTTTGAGAGCTAGGGTTTTTCTTTGTGCAGATGTGAAAGGGGAGGTGAAAGGGGGGCAACTAATGTCTTTTTTTTATTCAGCATGTTAGTGGAACTGAATAATTCAGCACTGAATCATTAAGAGGTTTCCCATTAAGAGGTATAACCAAACAGCCCCACCTCTGTCCGAATAAGAGGTCTACCTCTTAATGAATCATTAAGAGGGTAACCAAACAGCCCCTTAATGGGTAAGAGGCTTGCTGCCTGATTCAGAAGTGTCCTTCTAGTGAACCAAACACACTTAATGCTGACTGATCAGAGGCATCCTCTCAATGGACTCATTAAGAGGCTACTAAACAACTCCCAAGTAAAACGATTTAGCGGTTGTTTGCAATAAAAATAGACCATGTGCCCCTTACAACCCATTTTCCTCAGCTAGTGTATGGTAACACACAGCCTGAATCAAACCAGTTGACAAGCATTTCTTTTATCAAAGAACATACATGGAAATTAACTTGAAATCGTGAACTCAAGCACACTTTCTTGATTTTCAGGCTGTTAGAATTGGAGATCTAGAGTTGTTCAAAAACGTAGCAGAGAAATTCGCCACCACTTTCAGCTCAGACCGGACCAACAACTTGATCGTGAGACTACGCCACAATGTCATAAGAACCGGGCTCCGCAACATCAGCATCTCATACTCCCGTATCTCTCTTGCTGACGTGGCAAAGAAGCTGAGACTGGACTCACCAAACCCTGTGGCAGATGCCGAGAGCATCGTCTCAAAAGCAATCCGTGATGGTGCAATAGACGCGACACTAGATCATGCAAACGGTTGGATGGTGTCTAAAGAAACCGGTGACATTTATTCCACAAACGAGCCTCAACAAGCCTTCAATTCTAGGATCGCTTTCTGTCTAAATATGCATAATGAGGCGGTTCGTGCCCTTCGGTTCCCTCCCAACTCCCATAAGGAAAAGGAGAGTGCTGAAAAGAGGAGAGAGAGACAACAACAAGAGCAAGAGCTTGCAAAACATATCGCTGAGGAAGACGATGATGATTTTTGATTGTTGCAATCATTAAGGTAATCACTTCATCTTATTATCAAATTAATCACTGTTTGTTTCAATATGTTAAAATTACAATCTGGGATTTATAAAAAAGATCAGCCTGTTTTGTTGTGGATTTATGTCTGGGATTTCATGGTTTTTTTTTTCTTTTTTAAATTGTGGCTATGGCAACACCTAATTCTGGATAGATGATATTTTAGTTTTAAAAAGCGCCTAAGGCGACCTTAGGTGCAACCGGCATCGCTTTTGTGTAGGTAAATCAAGTGGTGTACGTAAAGCCCAGGTGAGACGTGCTTTACGGTAAAAAAGTCGGTATAAGGCGCATGTTTGAGGGGCGCTTTTCTTGTCGCGACATGTTTTGAGCCTTAGCTGTTGTACATTAGGCTTTTTAGGATGTACATGTTGGAAATTTATATATTAAATCATATGTAAAGCTTATTTATAGCTAAGTTTTGGGTGGGGATGTTAAACATCTATGGGAAATATGGAAAACTTGTATAAGCACCTTGTGCCTTGTGTGCGAAAAGCGGTGTGTTTTTGCATAGGCCTCAGTTTTAGACCTTGTTGCCTCGGTGTGCTTCTCGCTTTTTAAAACCAAGATATGTTTAAATTAGATCATTCATGTGTTCTTGAGATGAGGTGGACTGCTAGTCAAATCAAACTCCACTCTATGAACTTGACTAGCATTTATCCAGAAGCACAAAGCCAGTTTGAGGAGTCACAAACTGAACAAACATCAAGGCAAACTAATCACTTACAGTTATATCATGTATTGTGAAATAAAGGGTAGTTGCACGGTACCCCTGACCGCGGAAGGGATCTCCCTTCCCAGTTCACCACCCGACAAGGATCCCTGGCGGCAAATACCCATAGCCATCAAAGAGGGGTAAGAAACATGTTTCAAACCCGAGACCTCGAGTGTCCTCGGTCCGGCTTTAAAGCGGGTGTCGGTGGCCACCAAAGTGGCACTAATGTATTGTGAAATAAGGAAATGTATAATAGAGATCAATGTGCTCAGATCAGTTTTCTTGATAGCAATTTTCTCGATGCAGTTCACAAAAGCAACGTAACCTAGTTTATAATATAAAACGATGAACTAACTTGCCCGAAGAAGTATGAAATATAAGTTTGAAATAAAAATATGCAAGAAAAGTATTTTAAAAAATTGTAATGGTAACAGTAACATATCAACCCAAAAGAGGTTTGAGAGTTTTATTACTCCTTCAAAGTGATTCAATTCTCATGTGCTCAACCGCTATTCTTAATTTCTTATCTTATCCAATACAATCCTAGCACACAACGACCCGTGATGCACATAGGGAGGCAGTGTAATTTACAATCACAACATTTCAATCTTTTATAAGAAAGACAAGACAGAGTCGTGAATACGAAAGTACAAAAATCAATAGGTTATTTCTTAAGATACCTTTTTGTTAGAGTTAAATGCCCGGATAGTCCCTGTGGTTTGCCTTTTTTTCACCTTTAGTCCCTAACTTTCTAAAATTACAGCTATAGTCCCCAACTTTTCAATTTTCGTTCCCGAATAGTCCCTGTGCCTAACATCAGTTAGTTTTCTCAGTTAAGAGGGTATGAAATGACAAAAATACCCTTTCCTTAAATTAAAACCCTAAAAAGTCCATCCTTTCTCTCGTTCACTGTACCCGCAACATCAATTACAACCACCACCACCCTCCACCAGAGAACCACCACCACCTCCGCCGTGCGCCCACCATCCTCCATCGCCATTAACACTACTTCACCCCTTCAACCACCGTCTCCTCCATTAACACCACCCACCCACAACCATCTTCAACCCCACCCCTAAAATCAATCCTAAAAAGTCCCTTCTTACTGCCCCATTTTTCTCGACAAGTGTTACACTTTCAGCATGTTTCCCCATTTTTAATAATTCCAGTCAAGTTTGAGCTTCTAGATAACTAGTTTGACCGACAAAGTCAAAATCTAATAATTACTAACAATAAAGAAAAGAGGCAGAACATTCATACCATAAAGTTGATTAAACACTACTTTGTTTGCACCAGTAGCACTAATGCATTCAATAAGAGCAGACATGATACTCTGAGCTTTCATCTAAACAAGATCAGCCCCAAGTGACTTCAAAGATTGTCCCAACTGGATCAAAGACTACTTAATCAGTTAATCTACTGTTAATGGATAATAAACAATTCATTAAAAGTGTGATGGATTTGTTGAAGAGGGTTTGCAGCGGAAGGTGATGCCAGTGTCGGGAAGCTGGTGTTTTTCTTCGCCGGAGATGATTTACAATTTGGAGGATTTGTTGAAGAGGGATGGTGAGCGGTGATGGTGGCTTTGTTGGCTGTGAAAGGAGGTGCAGGTTTATAATCCATGTGGGCCATCTGAATTAATATATGAGTTATTTTATTTTAATGATTTAATGGTTATTTTTTTATGAAAAGGGTATTTTAGTCATTTTACACCCACCTAACACTAAAAATTAACCCCCATCTGTGTCAGGGACTATCCGGGAACGAAATTGCAAAAGTTGGGGACTATAGCAGTAATTTTAGAAAGTTAGGGACTAAAGATGAAAAATGGGCAAAACACAGGGACTATCCGAGCATTTTTCTCTTTTTGTTATTTGAAATGATGATTTCTACTATACTACTTGCTTTAATCGAGCCTGGATGTGTGCTTTAGTGCTTTCATTTTGGTATAATCTGGAATACTATGCTATACTGTATAATGTTACAATGTGCATCGTGTTATACGTCATTTTCTAGTGATAGGTGTTTATACGTTATTTAACTTCTTAAAATTTGATAAATCAATTTATCATCGGTAAAGTATATACAACAAATGTAAAAGAAAAGCCCTTTTGTGGTTGTTGCTATAAAACCCCACAATCTTGTATATATCCAGACTTAAGCATGAATGTGTAGATGGTGACTCCAGTCGAAGTCATCTTGGCTGTGCTGTAGTGTCGCTGTTCGTCTCCTTGATCCGAATTAGAAACTGTCAACGTACAAAACTCGGTAGAATGTCCATGGGGTTGAAGCATGGAAACAATCACATATACGACCATCGTAAGTATGTTAGTGTGTTTGGATACAAGTCGAAACATCACAACCCTTACGTTTGAACTATGTTGGTCTTGGCAATAGTACCGATTGGTTAGGGTTTAACTTAAGGGAAGGAATCGAAAACAGCTAAGAATAATATAAACAAGAGAGACGATTTTGATTTTTTATATTTATTAATATGGGGTCTTAGTTATGTTTACCAAATTAGTGTTTGCATGCCTATTGATTTTAGAGTAAACGTTTAACAAAATGATGTTGTGTATAGGGGTGTTCTTCGGGGTTTTAATCGGGTTTCAGGTTATTTAGGTTTCTTGTTACTGGAATCCTATCCGTAATCCGACCAAAATAAGATTCATGTTAATCGGTTTCGGGTATTCGGGTCGGGTTAATCGGTATACGGATTTTTAAATACAAGTTGCAATGTGTAATTTACAATCCAACTTAACATTATTATTATTAAGTTATTAAGTGAAAAACACAAAATATCAAATAAAAACACCTCTAATATGATATTTTATTCAAACCCATGCATTATTAAAGATATATATTGACTAAATAAACGTCACTAACTCACTACAATAAGCACAAAACCAAACCGTATCAACCAATCGCATATACTAAAAAGAAAACGTCAAGTCCTATCAACCAAACTAAATCGTTTTAGTCGCTCAAACAACCAAGGAAACAAAACCTCATGTTCAAAACAAAAACAAAACATATGAGAAGAAATATAGACTTTTATAGTTATTATGTATGTATAAAATATAATTGAAATTTTTTTATGTAATTTGGGTTAATCGGGTCAACCCGATTAACATTTTTTTAACCCAATTACCGACCCGAATACTACTTTTGGGTTTCGGGTTCCATCTTGCTCGGGTTCGGGTTAATCTTATAACACCATAATCAGGTTCGGGTTGGTTTTATTCGGGACAGTTTTCGAATTTCCGTAAAAAAACACCCCTAGTTGTGTATTGGTTTGAGAATTAAAAAAATGTTCATATACTTGTTTTGTTAATGATAGAGGGGCTATCCTTGCTTATATGTAAATAATATAGATCTTTGGTATCAGTGGTAAAGCTTGAAAAAAAAAATCAGGAGGGGCCAGACTCTCGAGGGGCCGGACTCTCGAAGATAAATTACACTACGAAGCGAAAATTCAAACCTCCCTGCCCCCACGGAACTCCAACCTTGTTTGGTATCAATAGAAAAGTCAACTGTGATTATCACTTTTACTCTTCAATCTAACAATCTTACAATAGGTTACAATTTAATAACGCTTTGAGCATGTGTTTTTTTTCAGTTTTTAAAGCATTCAGTAATAAAAACTAAAGAAAAAAAATACAAGCTTATTCGACTTCTATCCAACTGGTTTCCACTTTCCCCTTCAGTTGGGGCTTCTGTTTCCAAGGTTTGAATATTTTTGACGGTCAAAACCAAACGGAACAAAATTCAAAGTTGGCAAAACTGAATATTAAACACCCGTGTGTTATTATATTACGTTAATTCTGTGAATGTCTGACCACCCAACTTACAAGAGAAACATATAAATAATGACAGAAATTCGAAATGGGCCACAAAAAGGCCATGGGCCAAACACAAGCCCAAAAACAAAATGCCCAAAACACCGAAAAAACATAAAAAGATAAATAAACGATAGAAATAAGCGTTTTTTGGCCAGGACGCCTAAAACGGACCCTCGTAGCCCAAGTTAGAGCCATTTTAGTGCCCGCTCCTCCACACTTGGACCCGCATCAAAGTCAACCAAACCGAATCAAACAATTTGCAAATTGAACCAAGCTTCTAAAACCCTAAATCAAACCTGCTAAGGCAAAGCTTATATGTTTAATGACAATCCATCCTAGATATTGGTGTTTAATTATTTAAAATTAAAGAGTTAAAAACTAATGCTCTTTTAAATTAAATGTTCATTGTTCAATATTATTTTGAAGGCTAACAAAGACAATTATATACATTTAGACATTTAAATTACTTTATACAAGTAGAATTTACCTTAAAACCTTATACATTAAACATATGATATGATCTTCACGTTCTAGAATTTATGCCCTTGCAGAAAATTTACGCCCCTGCAGAAAATTGATGGAAAGAAGACAGTGAAAATTTAGATGGTGTTGTAACGCTTAACATATAACAAACTACATTTTGTTTTCCTATCACAGTTTCTTTCCATTTCGATTCAATATTTTTCTGTGATGTGGCTGAAAATGGTCATTTATAAAAATTGGTGTTTTTACGTTTACACAAAGAAAAATTAATATAATTATCTTATAATATATGAAAATATAATTAAAAAAACGGAAGAATATATAATTATGTTTGTACATACCTCTTCTAGTTTGGTCTCTATAAAGGAGTTGACATCTGTCCTTACATCACATATCCCAAAATCTGTATCTATTACTTTCAGATGAGGGGTAGACAAGTGTCCCTTGGTGAAAACTTTAATATGTGAGCAGTTTTTGATTTGTAAAGTATCCAAAGCTGGCAGTGAGAAAGCCTTCTTCCCTAAGCAAAATCCCTTGAGTGTTGGAAGGTCATGTAGTTTTAAGGAGTTTAGACGAGGTAAGATAATCTCATTCACTTTGGCATCACATTCTTCTTCTTCTTCATCTTCCTTCACAATTACCTCCATATCGAAGCAGACACTTATATGTAGTTCTTGGAGTTGCACAAGACTACCAACCATGGAACATGTAAAAACATGTTTCAAACTACAACACCATTCAATAGAGAGAGTTGTTAGGTTTGGAAACTCCAATACCATCCATTGGTTGCTCTTCCATAAATACTTTAGATCATATACACCATCTAACTTCACTTGTGTTAGGTTTGGAATTGGGACAAGAGTTTTTGATTCACTGGAACCACTCCCTTCCACTACTACTACTTCAAATACCTCTTCTAGCCCACCACATGATCCTTGTATAGTAATCTGTTGAAGCTTTTCCAATTGTAGCAGCGCATTAGATGGAATAATAGTCCTTCCAACATCCTCATTATTCTCTATATTAATTTCTATCAGATTATGAAAAGAGGAAGGCATCCCTTTTGAAGATGTTGGGAATGTGGTCTACAACAATAAAAAAAAAAACACAAGGCGTTTGTTATAGGCTAATTACATCCTTGCAAAGAGTCTGAACCAAGAAATAAATGCTTGCTTCCATCACTATTTCAACAAATTTATTACGATGACATGGCAGGGATTTATAGCATGGAATTTCTTCTACTTTTCAATCTAAGTTTAAACAAAAAGGTTTGCGTACCTGAAAGTTAAAGCCACTTTCAAGACTATGTTTGCCAAAGCTTGTTTGTATGTACTTGAGCTTTGGAGTTTCCAACTGACCAGATGTAAA
Organism: Helianthus annuus; assembly: GCF_002127325.2. Lineage (NCBI taxonomy): Eukaryota > Viridiplantae > Streptophyta > Magnoliopsida > Asterales > Asteraceae > Helianthus > Helianthus annuus. Next base: position 48,509,380 of record NC_035447.2, on the reverse strand, counting down.
TGCCACCCATTGAGGGCAATCATTGATCATAACATTCACCAAAGAGGGACATCGGAAGTCATTCATTCCCAAGAAGAAACTCTTGAGCTTTGGTAGACGGTCAAGTTCAAGCGTCTCCAGATTAGGAAACACCACAACTTCTTCTTCTTCTGATGACGTTTTGTTTTCTTCTTTTACAATCACTTGTATTGTCTCGCATCCTTTTACTTTCAACTATTTGAGATGACTGAGAGTTTTAAGAGTGAAGAATGTGAATATATGTTGAAGAAGGTCACACCCATAGATACTCATAGTTATTAAGTTGGAGAGTTGAGGGACAGCTACAGTAGTAATAATGTTTTGTAGAGGTAGACTTGTTAATGAAGTACCAGCCCCACTTCCTTCATTTTCAAATACCTCTGTCATCCTACTGCACTTCTCAATTTTCAGCTCTTGAAGCCTATTCATTCGTCCTAGTGCATACCATGGAATTAGACTTGACAATGCATCACATGTGGATATGATTATCTTTGTGGGGTATTGGCACAACGACCAATAAGAGCCGGTTACTTGAGCACTCTGCAATGAATCACAAATCATATTTTTATTTTAATGTTCTTATAAATGATCACTTTCTTTTCAAATACTACCTATTTTCATTTTAGTATCTCCTTTTACGGGTTTACTTTACAAAGTTTTAATTCTTAACCACATGGTTTAATCAAGACGTACCAAAGCATATTATTATCATACCTGGAGGTGATCATGAATGGTATTAGTAACACTGGAAGAAATTTTGTTACTCCTACTACAAGTATTCTTTTCATCATCGATACACTTTAGACATGGCATTTCTCCAAGCGTGAGAGTGTCTAAACGAGGAAAGAATGTGGTGTCTTGATAAGAAGATGCAGATGTAGTAGATGTTGTAATTTCATCATCTCTTCTCGAAATAACTTCTTCCATACCATTACACCAATATATCTCAACACTCTTTAAGTTGGATAAATATTTTGCCATAAGAGGAGACAACAAGTACTTTATATTGGGACAATGGTACAAGTCAATGTCTGTGAGGTTTTGGAATGGAAATTGCAAAGGTGGATGATGACGAATTAAGAATCTATTCCAATTGCACCTCCACACATGACTCATCTCTTTCAAACCCCATAGGTATATAGTTTGAAGGTAGGGAAGTAGTAGTGGCGGTTGAATTGTTGCTAATTCTCTACTACTTGTTGGACTATCCATATCAAACACCACCTCACCCACTCTTTCATCTTTGAATAATTTTAGACTTTGAAGGTGATGACAGGTGTGGAGAAGATAAGATGGGTATGTGACATCTGGAATGTAATCATCCACTTCTTTTATTTCATTAATCTGCATGTAACATTAAATGTAATTAACACTTTAATTTCATCAACAAGAATTAAATTGGAAACAATAGAGAAGGCTCCTAATTTAAACATAGGGCATGTTTGGCTAAGCTTTTTAAAACAACTTATTGATTTATTGGTTTTTTGGAAAAGTCAGTATGGAGTGACTTTTTGGAAAAGTCATTTTTCCCCTCACATACACTCTCATTGTCAAACATCATTTAGACTTTTCAAAAAGCCAATAAGTCAATAAATTGTTTCAAAAAGCTTAGCCAAACATGCCCATATTAGTCAAAATAATCTGCACGGAAAAAAATATAATGTAATTAACGATTTAATCTCTTCAGTTTATACACACCCATACAAGAAACACTGGCGAATGTTCTCACAAATAACAAATCTTCAGATTTGGTCTTATTAAAATAAATCATTTTCAATTTAATGGTGATAACAATTTATACCACGGCATGGAACGTTTTTGAGTTCTTTTATATCCCATGTATGTGGTAAGTGAAACAACATATTTTAACAGAGGCATATTCGTGTTCGTTTATTTACTTTAACCAAACAAGAACACGAACATTTAATGAACATATTTTTTTGTTCGTGTTCATTTATTATAGAAAATGAGCATGTTCGTGTTCATTTATGTTTGTTCGTTTAAAACATAAACGAACAGTTCACGAACGTAAACAAACATAAACAAACTTAAAAGAACATAATTTAACAAACAATAAGCAACACAAATGAACATAATTTACTAAACATAAATGAACATCAAGTAAATTTTTATAAAAATTAGTGATTAATTACAGTAAATTTCATTGGAAACCCGATTTCCATTATAAGAAAGTCCAATTAAGATAAATTCCATTGGAAACCCTAATTTTATTACTAGAAAGCCCAATTACCAATTAGTTATATTTATATAAGTAGTTAGAAAGTTTCTTTTATGTTTAATGTTTATAAAAATACAACTACTTATGTATTTAAATTGAAACGAACAGAAATAAATGAACGAGCATAAACATAGGTATATAAACGAACATAAACATAGGTATATAAACCCTGTGGCAGATGCCGAGAGCATCGTCTCAAAAGCAATCCGTGACGGTGCAATAGACGCGACACTAGATCATGCAAACGGTTGGATGGTGTCTAAAGAAACCGGTGACATTTATTCCACAAACGAGCCTCAATAAGCCTTCAATTCTAGGATTGCTTTCTGTCTAAATATGCATAATGAGGCAGTTCGTGCCCTTCGGTTCCCTCCCAACTCTCACAAGGAAAAGGAGAGTGCTGAAAAGAGGAGAGAGAGACAACAACAAGAGCAAGAGCTTGCAAAACATATCGCTGAGGAAGACGATGATGATTTTTGATTGTTGCAATCATTAAGGTAATCGCTTCATCTTATTATCAAATTAATCACTGTTTGTTTCAATATGTTAAAATTACAATATTGGATTTATAAAAAAGATCAGCCTGTTCTGTTGTGGATTTATTAGGACTATGAATGTTAAAATGTTCTGGGATTTCATGTGTTTTTTTTTCTAATTATGGCTATGACAACACCTAATTCTGGATAGATGATATCTTAGTTTTAAAAAGCGCCTAAGGCACGCAAGGCGACCTTAGGTGCAACCGGCATCGCTTGTGGTAGGTAATCAAGTGGTGTACGTAAAGCCCAGGTGAGACGTGCTTTACAGTAAAAAAATCGGTATAAGGCGCATGTTTGAGGGGCGCTTTTCTTGTCGCGACATCTTTTGAGCATTAGTTGTTGTACATTAGGCTTTCTAGGATGTACATGTTGGAAATTTATATATTAAATCATATGTAAAGCTTATTTATAGCTAAGTTTTGGGTGGGGATGTTAAACACCTATGGGAAATATGGAAAACTTATATAAGCACCTTGTGCCTTGTGTGCGAAAAGCGGTGTGTTTTTGCATAGGCCTCGGTTTTAGACCATGTTGCCTCGGTGTGCTTCTCGCTTTTTAAAACCAAGATAGATATGTTTAAATCAGATCGTTCATGTGTTCTTGATAGAGATGGGCATAATAGCCGGTTTCAAACCCGACCCGGTAGAACCAACCTGGAACCGGTTCCGGTCCCTACCTGCTTTATTGAAGAACCGGTTCCGGGTTCAAAAAACCCGTAGGTTCTTACCCGGTTCCACATTTTATAAAAAAAAAGGTTTGTTACCGGTTCCTGCCCAGAACCGGTTCCTCCGTAAACAAATAAAACCCGGTGCATTAAATTCTAGCATTGATTGACTTTTGTTATCGTTGGAATCGATTCCTAGCCGTTGCAAATCACCTATTTAATGCATTGTTACCGTTGGAATTTATTCCTAGCCGTTGGAATCGATTCCAAATAGTGAACAAAATTCATTTGTTTTTAACACCATCTTCATCTTCTTCTTGATTCTTTATCTACTAAATAAGCTCTTGATTCATTTGACACTATGGCATCCAAGAATTCCAAAACCACCAACTCTCCATCCGTCAACCAAGGTTCTCAATCCGCTCCATATGTTGTTGGGACATTGAAACACTTAGTAGTTTTTTAAAAGTTTTCAAAACCTCAACAACTAACATTTCCGGTGTTTATTATCCTACTAGTTCTATAGTTCTTTCCGAATTGTATATGATTACTACCAATTTTAAAAATTTTGAAAATTCAAGTGAAAGGTTGTGGAACATGATGAAACCAATGATTGAAAAATTTAAAAAATATTTTTTGGATTTACCACCGGTTTTTCTATGTGCCGCTGCTTTAATCGAAGAAATATATGACAAGTTGGATATGCATGAGGAGGATCCAGGATTAAAAGATAAAATCAAAAAATTTTATAACACTTGTTTATCTAAAGTTTATGATCATTATTTAAACAAATATAGGGAAAAATAATACTAATATGTTTGAGTCTCGATCGTCGGCCTCTAGTTGTACGATACGATTGGAGACCCACTCATAACAATGTTGAATGTCGTTAGAGATGAAACGGTTAAACAACAAAGGGGTAACACCCCATCAAGTGAACTCGGTAGATATAAAGAAACAAATTATTCGCGTACTATGACCGCCGAGGAATATAAAAAGTTTGATATTTTGTCATGGTGGAAATCAAAAGAATCGGAATTCCCGATTCTAGCCACCATGGCTCGTGATATACTAACGGTCCAAGCTTCCACTCAGGGGCGCAGCTTCCTTGGGGCGGAAGGGGGCGCCCCCTAAACTTTTCGACGCGTAGTGTTATGAACAGTACCTTCGTATAGAATTTTTTAAGTATATACGTTTTCGCCCCCCCCCCCCCCCCGGGAATTGGGAAAAATCGACCCCCCAAGCTTCGCCAATGCTTCCACTGTAGCTTCAGAAAGTGCGTTTTCTCTTAGTGGCCGGGTATTGTCCATACGAAGAACAAGACTAACACCGGAATCAATAGAGATGGCAATTTGCCTAAAGGATCATTTAGATGTCGTGGACCGTATTCAAGATAAGACAAGTCTAGAAGACGAAGTGGAATTAGAGAACAAGATTGTTGATGAAAAGGAGGAAGACGAAGTAGAAACTAATGATTCCGAAGACGATTGTACCGAAGTGGCCCCACCAAGTCAAATGGCCGCTTCGTGTACATTTCCTAGTGATAGGTGTTTATACGTCATTTAACTTCTTAAAATTTGATAAATCAATTTATCATCGGTAAAGTAGATACAACAAATGTAAAAGAAAAGCTCTTTTGTGGTTGTTGCTAGAAAACCCCACAATCTTGTATATCCAGACTTAAGCATGAATGTGTAGATGATGACTCCAGTCGAAGTCATCTTGGCAGTGCTGCAGTGTCGCTATTCATCTCCTTGATCCGAATTAGAAACTATTAACTTACAAAACTCGGTAGAATGTCCATGGGGTTGAAGAATGTAAACAATCACTTATACGACCATCATAAGTATGTTAGTGTGTTTGGATACAAGTCGAAACATCACAACCCTTATGTTTGAACTATGTTGGTCTTGGCAATAGTACCGATTGATTAGGGTTTAACCTAAGGGGAAAGAATCGAAAACAACTAATAATAATATAAACAAGAGAGACGATTTTGATCTTTTATTTTTATTAATATGGGGTCTTAATTATATTTACCAAATTAGTGTTTGCATGCCTATTGATTTTAGAGTTAACGTTTAACAAAATGATGTTGTGTATAGGGGTGTTCTTCGGGGTTTTATTCGGGTTTTTTGGGTTTCTTGTTACTGGAATCCTATCCGTAATCTGACCCAAATAAGATTCAGGTTAATCGGTCTCGGGTATTCGAGTCGGGTTAATCGGTATACGGATTTTTAAATACAATTTACAATGCGTAATTTACAATCCATCTGAACATTATTATTATTAAGTGAAAAAACACAAAATGTCAAATAAAAACACTCCTAATATGATATTTTATTCAAACCCATGCATTATTAAAGATATATATTAACTAAATAAACGTCACTACAATAAGCACAAAACCAAACCGTATCAACCAATCGCATACACTAAAACAAAAACGTCAAATCCTATCAACCAAATTGAATCTTTTTAGTCGCTCAAACAACCAAGGAAACAAAACATCATGTTCAAAACAAAAACAAAACATATGAGAAGAAATATAGACTTTTATAGTTATTATGTATGTATGTATGTATAAAATATCATTGATATTTTTTTATGTAATTCGGGTTAATAGGGTCAACCCGATTAACATTTTTTTAACCCAATTACGGACCCGAATACTACTTTTGGGTTTCGGGTTTGGGTTAATCTAGTAACACCATAATCAGGTTCGGGTTGGTTTTATTCGGGACAGTTTTCGAATTCCCGTAAAAAAAACACTCCTAGTTGTGTATTGGTTTAAGAATTAAACAAATGTTCATATACTTGTTTTGTTAATTTGTTAATGGTAGAGGGGCTATCCTTGCTTATATGTAAATAATATAGATATTTGGTATCAGTGGCAAAGCTTGAACAAAAAATCAGGAGGGGTCAGACTCTCAAGATAAATTACACTACGAAGCGAAAAATCAAACCTCCCTGCCCCCATGTAACTCCAACCTTGTTTGGTATCAATAGAAAAGTCAACTATGTTCATCACTTTTACTCTTCAATCTAATAATCTGTAGCATTCCTATTTTTATATATAAGAATTATAGGTTTGATTAAATTTATTAACCACTAATAACTAGTAACTAGTTTATTTTTAATATAAATATTCAACCCAAATAGTTTTAAAAACTATTTTATATATATAGTTGGTTGAAATATTATACTAATCATGGGAAAAGATCAAATAGGAAGTTAATTTTTGCTAGAAAGGATAGGAAGCCATATGATTATGACATGTGGCAAATTTTAAAATAAAGAGAAAGGGTATTTTAGTCAATCCTACTCCTTCTTCTTCCTTTTTCAAAACCCAGTAAATTCAAAAACCCACCATTTTCAAAACCCACCATCTTCAACTATTTCTTCACTTTCTATCTCAATAATCACTACATTATAGTGCGATTTTCATCACTAATCAATGATTCAGAACCCGATCAACATGTTCTTCAGCTTTTTTTTTTTTGAAGAAAACCCAGTTTAATTTCATAAAAAAAATCTCGTTTTTCCGGTGATTTTGGAGATAATCACTCGATTCGTTCGATTCGAGCGTTGATAAGTGTTTCTATCATTCAAATTTTGTCAATTGATGAAGAAATCGGCTTCAATCCATGTAAGAAATTCTTTAATTTCATTTTCATGATCTGGGTTTTTGATTTAGTCATTGCGTTTTACGATCTTTGCGAGGGTCCGGGGCCGGCAGCCCCTGGCGGGGTCCAAGGGGCAGAGCCCCTGGCTGGGGTTGAGAAATTGGCTCATTTCGAAGACAGTAATTCGTAGACAATTCAGACAGTTCACAGTGACAGACAGTTTTATGTGTCCATTGCGTTTTAGAAATAAGAGAGTTTTATGTGGTTTCTGTCTATTGCGTTTTAGAAAAAAAACACATTTTTAAGTGTTTTTAGTCATTGCGTTTTAGGTAAAACACATTTTTTAGATGTTTTCAGTCCATTGCGTTTTAGAACGAGTCATTTTAAGTGTTTTCTGGCCATTGCGTTTTACATATAAGACATTTCTTTGTGTTTTTGGTGCATTGCGTTTTAGGTAAAACACTTTATTAGACGTGTAGTCTACGGGTAAGTTGATTATTAGAAATATAAAGTACCTAGACGGAACTAGGAACCGTATAATAATTAAATTATAAAAATACATTATATTTGAACCTACTCTGTTTTTAATGAAACTTGGTTCAAAATATAGATAAGATTATTCTCGTTCTAAAGACATATTTGTTATTTTCTAGAACGTTATATTTTATAAGTTATAAGCACCAAATAAGTAAAGCTGTTAAATTAATTATAAAAATAAAATAATCAAAACTTAAAACATTGTTACTATTTCGTAAATATTAAAATAATAAAGAAAAATCAAAATATTGAATTAGAATTTATAGGTACACATATGCTTGTACAAGATGACATTTAAAAAAAATGGAATGGAATTCTTATGTATACATGTGTATGGGGTACGTGGAGGCAAAATAAACAGAAGGAATCTTGAGTAAACTTATTCATTAAGGTTTCTTTCAACTATAAACTAGCAATAACATCCGCGCGCGTTGCCGCGCGAGTACGTCACAAACATCGAATGGATTAGTCCAAATGTTATGTGATGCGTTAATCATATGAAAACGCGTGTTAGACGTTTCCTGATTGAACTCAATGTAACCTATATAAGCATTGCGATTGGATCAAAACATAAAGTAAATCAAATTTATATCATATTATCATAATGTATTATATGTGACCCGACTCATACATAGAAAACGTAACATATGTAACGGGAAAGTTGACACGTATAATTAAAAGAGATTAATTAGAACTTTGTGAAAAAGGGAAAAAAGAAACCCCGATTTGACTCCACTCGATTCAAAACAAATTTTACCAAACATTCATAAAATAAGCACGAAAACATATTATATTGACCTGACTCGTTTACCAAAAAAATTACGTCGAAACGTACACCAACTTCAATGTACACCGAAACGTACATAAAAATGGTTTTTTTATACGAAAACGTATTATATTTGACCTATCTCATTTTTAGAAAAAGTTTACTTCGAAACGTATAGCAAATCGAATTCATGCCGACAAATACATAAAAATATACACGTAAAAATAGTTTCTTTTAAAGTAAATGAGGTATAGGGGTAAACTCGAAACAAATTATTAGTAAAACTTAATAGGTTAAATACGTTCGTAAAATCGTGCCAAGTAGCACCAATGCCACCCCACTGCCAACGACCACCAATATCAGGAAAGATCGTAAAAATAAAATAAATAAAAAAAGAATAAATAACACCGAATGAAAAAACAGACGTAAAATTGTTAAACCACGGACGCCCATTGCATCATGTTAATGTGAGAAATTAGACGGTAACGTAAAAACGTAGAAAAGAATAACTAAGTCGATCTAGGACCCGCACGTTGCGATGAACTTCTCAAACGGAGAAAAATAGACGTGTTGCGATGGGCCTGTAAAACGGGAAAAATAGACAAAAAACATTGAATCCCACACGCACATTGGAGCGTGTTGACTCACAAATTTAGAATGAAACATTAAACGAAAAACTTGCGAAAGATAAAAGTATGAGGGACTAAAGTTGAACATAAAAAAATTGTTTGTGTTAAATTGAAAAAGATTAAAAAGCTTTGGGTAAAAGTAAAAAAAAAAACAATAGGGTTAAAATGTAAAAGGTAAAAGACTTTTGGATTTAAAGTAATAAAATTCATTTTTTTTTTGAAAAACACCCAATGCATAGTGTACAATCATATGAAGCAACAGCATGTTGCTTATTTATAATGTGGTAATAAGGATAGCAGCGTTCAAAATATTTCGTTCATATTTTCTTTCCTTCCTTTATCTCGCCATTCTGTTGTACATATACATCCATTATTTTCTTTAGTATTCATTAATAATAATCTAAAGTCATGCTCGTTTTAAGTATTTTAACTCCCGATCACCGCTACCCTTTCCGATTGATCTGGAACCCATAACTCATGTCAGGGCTCTGCCCGACTAAGTTTGTTGGGATTCTGTCTCGGGACATCGGGATAAGGTTGAATTAGGGGTACTATACTTGCCACAAGTGCATTATATATTTTTAAATAATTCAAAAGTTATACCCAAAATTTATACCAGGAGATTTTCTAGTTGAACCCTAAAGTTACAAAGTGGGTCCATTCTCTTTTCTCACCGTTTTATTCCCTTTTATCCCAAACCATAACAACTCTCACCAAAATTATTATTTCTTATTATATTTTGTATAATAAGAAACCCTAATTAAAACCCCCAAGTGATCCTGTATAATCCCTAAAATCTTCATAACAATCAGAATCAGGATCAGGGCCCCTAAAACTCGGGGGGGGGGGGGGTATTCCCTACTTGACGATTATCCATATAACTCGCTGTAGAAATCGAATTTATTAATTCCGTCGACTCAGCTAGGCTACCAGGACACGAAGGAACCCTATGCTGAAATTGGACCCGTCGCGCCACGCGAAGGAGACAGGTCTCCCTGTCGCGACACGCGGGGGAGACCATTTTCCAGCTATAAATAGAAGGGTGTGGGACTTAGATTTCTGCATTTGAACGTCGAACAAATTCGTTTTACACTACGAGATATCACCTGATTACTACCAAACACACACTAGCTCGAATTCTGCTACGATACAGGGTATTAACTTGATCGTTGCTACGATTTAATATCCGATCGATTGAAACTATCCGACAGGCTGTTTGAATGCTATACTTTGTCATTAATCGTGATTCCGACAGGATGTTTGAGTGCCACCCGAACTCGGGGTGTACTCTGTCATTCGTTGCGAATCCGATGGATGTTTAAGTATTGCACTTTGTCATTCGTTGTGAGGGTATTAATCTCGTGAGCTTATCGTAAAAGTTGTATAACAACCCTCGGTAAAACAGACATCCTCATAATAATTCCGATACCCTAATATATCTTTAAATGTATCTATGTGTCTTTATATGTACCCCGTATGTGAAAACCGAGCCCCAAAATAGATTATATTATATAAAACAAATAAAAACAATAATCTTTAAAGTTGAGGCGGGCCGCGTAGGGCCTCACCTCAAGTTAACGCGGGCCGCGAGAATGTTTAACCAGACTTTTCCTAAAACACAAGTTGATGCGGGCCGCGTACATGGTGGGTTATGTCCATGCGGGCCGCGAGTGTCCGGAATTGTGGCGTGACCCGGTGCGGCCACGTGTCCAACTCGTGTCAACCCTAGATGATGACCGGAACAAGCTATACGTTGACTTTGGGTCAACGCGGGCCGCGTAAGGCCTGGCCAAACTCCACGCGGGCCGCATGGGGACTCGAATTCAGCACTATAAATAGAAGGCAACGGCCTTCAATCCGTTTCGTTCATTTTCTTTTTCTTTCTCTCTAGCTTTTAAATAGTGGGCATTATACCTGAGTCCAATACCCCCTAAAATAGCGAGGTTCTGCTACGATGTAAGTATTATAACCCCTGGAGACGTATTAGATACGCTGCCCGATTGATCTAGGGTTCCGTAACGGCTGTCGTGGTTCTGCCCGACGTAGTCGTTGGAATGCCGTCTCGGGGAGGGTATTACTAATGTTAAAATGGGTTATTATACTAACACACGTGCATTTGTGTAATTTATAGATTATCTCCAGGAAACCCTTACGAAAAACCTAAAACAGCAATGTGAGTGATCCTTCTTTTTATGTACTCATTTTTGTGAGTTGATCCTTCTTTTGTGAACTTTTGTTCACTGTTTTTACAAAACTTCACTTAATTAAATATATACAAAGCAGTTTTTGAGTATTTGTAAAGAATACAATTATAGTGGGTATGTTGGGGTTTTGTATACAAAATTGGTTACTGGCGTGGTAACATCCCATATGTTGAGTATGACCGTACCACTGATGTTAATTGTGATGTCTTGGATACAAATGTAATTGCGGATGTGCCCTCAATACTGCAAATTGGTTTTTACTTAAACTTGATTAAACTGGGATTCACTCACCGGTATTTCCCACTGACAAAATGTTTTTAAAACGCGTTTCAGGTAACAAAATGTGAAAGCCAAATAGAAGCCAGCTGGACAGCACTGAAGGCTTGGAAAAGTGGCAATAAAGTTACCTAATAATAAAATGGATGTTTTTATTCAAATAAATAGGATGTATTCCTATGAAACGTGTGTATTGAAAACTTGGGTTTTACCCATATGTTTAATGTTATAAAACATGGTGGTTTACTCTGATTAAAATATTTCCTAACTACGATCCTGATGAAAATTTCCGCTGCCAAATTGGATAAATAAATGTGATACCACCAAAACTGGCTCACGGCCGCCCGTTCCTGGGAGATAGGGATCGGGGGCTGTGACAGAAGGTGGTATCAGAGCTATGCCACTGATTCAGCCACAGAAGTGTTCTGCTGACATCAAAATTCAAAGTGTTAGGAAATAAATTATGGAAATACGTGTATAATTGTATTTCTTGCTATGTGTTATCTGACTATTTGTTAGTTTACAGTATGAGTGACCAAGGACCTTCTGACGCCTATCGTCAACTGTCTGGTTCGCCTAGGAGCGAAGGCACCTCCTCTTCTCAGCCTGCCCTCTCAGGGTATTCTGCTGACACAGAAGAAGGAATCTTTGTGTTTAAGGCTCAGTCTGAAGAGCCATTTCCTCAGAAAAAGAGGGGATGGTTCAGTAGGGGAGCGCACGAGCGTAGGAAAAGAATGAAAAAGTTGCAGGAACAGCGAGTGTTAGCCGCAGCAAAAAGAGAAACTGATGCTTATAATCAGGATATGCTCAATAGGGGTATCGCTAATATCCATATTTTAGCAACCACTGCTGCCGACCCAAACCTGAAACAAATGCTAGCACCCCAACCACAAAATCCTGATCAACCCATAGAAGTAGAAGACCAGATAGAAATGCCTGATCTCAACCCGGAGGAAATACCTAGGGTACCTGCACCTGATCCTCTAGACCCAAACAACTACGACCCCTGGTGGGACGATGTTAGGGACTACGTGCAACAAAACCCAATACAGGAAAATGTGCCAATGCCCAACTTAGGAGCTTACCCAGGGTTAGATCCTCAAGATCCCTACAACATTAGTGACGCATATGTTAGGGAAATTTTAGAAAATCCATACCCGTACCAAGCCCCTATGCCTCCGTATCAGGAACCCGTACCTCAGTTTCCAAACCCAGTCCTAGAACCTGCACCCCCAATGAGTGCAGAAAATGTCCAGGAACTTAGGACTTTTGGGGAGGAAATTTTAGAAAGCAGTGATCGTATGCGACAGGTGGGAGAACGCCTCGTATGGAAATACGATGAGCGTAATATGGATTTTTGGATGAATCCATATCAGTGAAGGTGATGGTAGAAACAGTAATAATAATAATAATAATAAAATAATATATGTGTGTATGTGTTAGAAAAAAAAAACTACGGATGCATACTATTAGTATTGTAGCTTTACATTTCAGTCGGTACTGTAATTTTTATTTCTGTACTGGTGTGTATTGATGCATACTATATAAATAGAGTAAAAGTCGCAATGCTCGACGTTTTTGATTAAACGTGCGTGTTATGTGATTGGATATATTCAAATATTAATTGTGATATTAATATTTGGTAAATGTCTAAAATTCAGATGGCCGACGCGGGAAATCAAGAAAATCTGAATAACGATAACCAGAGTAACATTAACGTGGTTAATGAGAATTCGGACAATAATAACAATGGAAACCAAATGGATAATAGTGCCGTTCAGCATATTATGGCACAGGGAATTATAGATGCAATGCCATTTATTATTCAAACAGTTCAGGAAGCGAATAATAAAAGTAAGCATAGCAGTAAGCGACCAACTGAACCCGAAAACAGCGTAAACAATGGACCCATACTTCAAGCGCCCGTTCCCAAAAGAAGAAGAACCATGCCACATGGTTGTTCTTACAAGGAATTCTGGTCCTGCAAACCAATAGAATTCTCGGGCAATGAGGGACCCATTGCAGCTTTACGCTGGATAGAGAAAACTGAGGCAGTTCTAAAAATAAGCAAGTGTGCTGAAGAAGATAAAATAATGTTTGCTTCAAATCTGTTTAAAAATGCAGCCTTAGAATGGTGGAACACTATCCTCCAATCCAGAGGAAGTGATAGGATTTATAATATGGAATGGGAAGAATTCAAGAACATGGTAGAAAGGAAATTCTGTCCTCCCAATGAAAAAGAACAGATAGCAAATAAGTTTCTGAATCTAAGAATGACCGGGGTAGATAGTAAGGGTTACACTACCACATTCTTTGAATATGCTAGGATAGTACCTACCCTTGCATCACCTGAACCAGTGTTAATCTCCCGTTACATTTGGGGATTAATTGGGGAAATTAGACATGTAGTCAAGGCAGCTAGACCCCAAACCATAGAGGAAGCTGTAGAACTAGCCAATACCTTGACAGATGAGTTAATCCATACTAGAGAAGAAGACCAGAGAAGAAACCTAACCCAAAGGCTTACTCAAGAATTCCGTTCTGGGAATTCCAATCGTAGGAATGTAGGTTCTACCTCTGCACCCTACTGCAAAGCCTGCAAGAAGAAGCATTCTGGAAAATGCTCTACTTACTGTAATTTTTGCAAGGCCCCAGGACACAAGGAAGAGAATTGCAAGAAGAAATCTAGTAATGGAATGTGTTTCAATTGTGGGGAAAAAGGTCACATTAGGACAAACTGTCCGAAATTGGCTCCAGCTGCAACCAACAAAAATCCTAAAAATGCCAGAGCATTCGTGCTAACTACAGAGGAAGCCAGGATGATTCCAGACGTAATTGCTGGTACGTTTTTAGTTAATGATATTTTTGCTAAAGTATTATTTGACTCTGGTGCAAACCAAAGTTTTATTAATACTTCGTTTTGCAAACTCCTAAATCAATCATTAACTAAACTACCACAAGAATGTCTAGTGGAAACCGCAAATGGAGAAACTGTTAAGATTTCTGAAATCTTGCAGGGAGCAAGAATAGAAATTTTTAATCAAAAATTTATTGCAAACCTTTATCCCATGAATCTGGCTGGATTTGATGTTGTATTAGGAATGGATTGGCTAATAGCCAATAAAGCCAGTATTCTATGTGATCAAAAGACAATTCAATTAAAATCAGCAAGAGGTGAAAAGATCTCAATTAAAGGAGATAAACCTTTTAGATCCACTAAATTCATCTCTGTGATGAAAACTGCGAGTTGTATAAGAAAAGGATCTATAGTGTATTTGATTTCGATAATCACTAACACTAAAGGAAAAGAATTAAAAGATATTCCAGTAGTATCCCAATTTTCAGATGTTTTTCCAGAAGAATTGCCAGGATTACCGCCAGACAGGGAAGTCGAATTTAGAATCCATCTGCTACCTGGAACAGCACCGATTGCCAAAGCACCTTACCGTTTGGCACCCGCGGAAATGCAAGAACTGAAGAAACAACTAGACGAGTTGTTAGAGAAGGGATTCATACAACCAAGCTCATCGCCATGGGGAGCGCCGATTTTATTTGTTAAAAAGAAGGACGGATCAATGCGTATGTGCATTGATTACCGTGAATTGAACAAAGTCACGATTAAGAATCGGTACCCATTACCAAGGATCGATGATTTGTTTGATCAACTTCAAGGAGCTCGATTTTTCTCTAAAATCGATTTAAGATCAGGATATCATCAATTAAAGGTACAGGAAGAGGATATTCCTAAAACCGCATTCAGAACAAGGTATGGTCATTATGAATTTACTGTCATGCCATTTGGTTTAACCAATGCCCCAGCCGCATTTATGGACATGATGAACCGAATATGTAAGCCATATTTGGATAAATTCATAATTGTCTTCATAGATGATATTCTAATTTATTCTAAAAGTAAAGAAGAGCATGCAAAGCACTTGCACTTACTTTTAAGTTTATTGAGAAAAGAGAAACTTTATGCTAAGTTTTCAAAGTGTGAATTTTGGTTAGAACAAGTACAATTTCTCGGACATTTAGTTAACCATGAAGGAATTCATGTAGATCCAACGAAAATCGAGGCAATTACCAAATGGAAAACCCCAGAATCACCAACTGAAGTTAGAAGTTTCTTAGGATTGGCCGGTTATTATAGAAGATTTATTCGAGATTTTTCTAGAATAGCCATTCCTTTAACTAAGTTAACCTGTAAATCTGTTAAGTTTGAATGGGGACCAAAACAAGAAGAAGCCTTTAGAATCCTTAAGCAAAGATTAACCCATACACCTATACTAGCATTACCAGAAGGAACTGAAGACTTTGTAGTCTTTTGTGACGCTTCTAAATTAGGTTATGGATGCGTATTGATGCAACGTCAAAAGGTTATAGCTTATGCATCTAGACAGCTTAAGAGTCATGAAGGAAATTATTCGACCCATGATTTGGAATTAGGAGCCATAATTTTTGCCCTTAAGATTTGGAGACATTATCTTTATGGTAGTAAGTTTACCATATTCACAGATCATAAGAGTTTAAGATATGTCTTCGGGCAAAAAGAATTAAATATGAGACAGAGACGCTGGATGGAATTACTTAGTGATTATGGTTGTGATATCCAGTATCATGCAGGAAAAGCCAATGTGGTGGCTGATGCTTTAAGTCGAAAATATCACGAAAAGCCAAAAAGGGTACGTTCTCTTAAATTAAATCTACAAGTAGATTTAAACAATCAAATTAGAAAAGCACAAGAATCAGTAATCAAGGAAGATACTGAAAAATTAAAGGGAATGATTAAGGAATTAGAACAAGGAACAGATGGAATTTGGAGGTTCCATAAAAAGAGAACGTGGATACCTAAATTAGGAAATTTACGTCACCGTATATTAGAAGAAGCCCATAAGTCTAAATATACGATGCATCCAGGAAGTGATAAAATGTACCAGGATTTAAGGAGAAATTTCTGGTGGATAGGGATGAAAAAGGATGTAGCAGCTTATGTTTCTAAATGTTTAACTTGCTTACAAGTTAAAGCTGAACATCAGAAACCCTCAGGATTGTTACAACAATTAGAAATACCAGTTTGGAAATGGGAATTGATAACAATGGATTTTGTTACCAAATTGCCTAAAACAAGGAAAGGTAATGATACAATCTGGGTGATTGTAGATAGATTAACCAAGTCAGCTCATTTCCTACCAATGAAGGAAACCTTTAGTATGGAACAATTAGCCAAATTGTATGTAAATGAAATTGTTTCTTTACATGGCATTCCTTTATCAATTGTTTCCGATAGAGATAGCCGTTTTACTTCTCATTTTTGGTCAAGTTTCCAAAAAGCAATGGGAACCAGATTAAATCTAAGCACAGCTTATCATCCTCAAACGGACGGACAAAGCGAAAGGACAATTCAGACAATGGAGGACATGCTTAGAGCTTGTGTAATTGATTTTGGAGGTAATTGGGACGAACACTTACCTTTAATAGAATTTTCTTATAATAACAGTTATCACACAAGTATCAATGCTGCACCATTCGAAGCACTTTATGGACGAAAGTGTAGAACCCCAGTCTGTTGGGCAGAAATTGGGGAAAAACAATTATCTGGACCTGAAATAGTACAAGAAACAACTGATAAAATCATTCAAGTCAAGGAACGACTGAAAACAGCACGTGATCGCCAAAAGAGCTATGCTGATAACAGACGCAAACCATTAGAATTCCAAGTGGGAGATAAAGTATTATTGAAAGTCTCTCCCTGGAAAGGAGTGGTAAGATTCATCAAGAGAGGAAAGTTAAGTCCTAGGTATATTGGACCTTTCAAAATTCTTGAAAGAATAGGACCGGTAGCCTATCAGCTACAACTGCCAGAGGAAATGGCAGGAATACATGATGTGTTTCATGTATCCAATCTCAAAAAGTGTTTAGCTGATGAATCACTCATAGTACCTCTTAAGGATATAGAGGTTAATGAGCAACTCAAGTTTGTGGAGAAGCCTCTACAAATTGAAGACAGGAAAGTTAAGAATCTCAAGCATAAGAGATTAGTTCTGGTCAAAGTAAAGTGGGACTCCAAAAGAGGACCCGAGTACACGTGGGAGCTTGAATCCGAAATGAAAAAGAAATATCCACACTTGTTCCAGTAGATCTCGAGGACGAGCTCTAAAACAAGGTGGGGAGGATATAACAACCCTCGGTAAAACAGACATCCTCATAATAATTCCGATACCCTAATATATCTTTAAATGTATCTATGTGTCTTTATATGTACCCCGTATGTGAAAACCGAGCCCCAAAATAGATTATATTATATAAAACAAATAAAAACAATAATCTTTAAAGTTGAGGCGGGCCGCGTAGGGCCTCACCTCAAGTTAACGCGGGCCGCGAGAATGTTTAACCAGACTTTTCCTAAAACACAAGTTGATGCGGGCCGCGTACATGGTGGGTTATGTCCATGCGGGCCGCGAGTGTCCGGAATTGTGGCGTGACCCGGTGCGGCCACGTGTCCAACTCGTGTCAACCCTAGATGATGACCGGAACAAGCTATACGTTGACTTTGGGTCAACGCGGGCCGCGTAAGGCCTGGCCAAACTCCACGCGGGCCGCGTGGGGACTCGAATTCAGCACTATAAATAGAAGGCAACGGCCTTCAATCCGTTTCGTTCATTTTCTTTTTCTTTCTCTCTAGCTTTTAAATAGTGGGCATTATACCCGAGTCCAATACCCCCTAAAATAGCGAGGTTCTGCTACGATGTAAGTATTATAACCCCTGGAGACGTATTAGATACGCTGCCCGATTGATCTAGGGTTCCGTAACGGCTGTCGTGGTTCTGCCCGACGTAGTCGTTGGAATGCCGTCTCGGGGAGGGTATTACTAATGTTAAAATGGGTTATTATACTAACACACGTGCATTTGTGTAATTTATAGATTATCTCCAGGAAACCCTTACGAAAAACCTAAAACAGCAATGTGAGTGATCCTTCTTTTTATGTACTCATTTTTGTGAGTTGATCCTTCTTTTGTGAACTTTTGTTCACTGTTTTTACAAAACTTCACTTAATTAAATATATACAAAGCAGTTTTTGAGTATTTGTAAAGAATACAATTATAGTGGGTATGTTGGGGTTTTGTATACAAAATTGGTTACTGGCGTGGTAACATCCCATATGTTGAGTATGACCGTACCACTGATGTTAATTGTGATGTCTTGGATACAAATGTAATTGCGGATGTGCCCTCAGTACTGCAAATTGGTTTTTACTTAAACTTGATTAAACTGGGATTCACTCACCAGTATTTCCCACTGACAAAATGTTTTTAAAACGCGTTTCAGGTAACAAAATGTGAAAGCCAAATAGAAGCCAGCTGGACAGCACTGAAGGCTTGGAAAAGTGGCAATAAAGTTACCTAATAATAAAATGGATGTTTTTATTCAAATAAATAGGATGTATTCCTATGAAACGTGTGTATTGAAAACTTGGGTTTTACCCATATGTTTAATGTTATAAAACATGGTGGTTTACTCTGATTAAAATATTTCCTAACTACGATCCTGATGAAAATTTCCGCTGCCAAATTGGATAAATAAATGTGATACCACCAAAACTGGCTCACGGCCGCCCGTTCCTGGGAGATAGGGATCGGGGGCTGTGACAAGTTGTATGCAGTTAATTACCTAGTTTCGTGTGCATTATCGCTTAAATTAGGTTATCAGGCTTATCAGTAGGCTAAACTTCACCCCATACACTTAAAATCAAAGTAGATGCTAATTCTCAGAAGAATCTGAATCATGAAGCTTGTTAATTCAATACTGCATGCTTATAATGTGAGTCATTCTCTTTTTATCAACTGTTTTACAATACTCCATATTATTTTCCAAAGTTATAATTACAGAGATTAAGTCTTTGTAGTCTTCAATTACAGCCGGTATGTGGGGTATTGTGCACATTACTATTGTTTTTATCAGTTTAGGTGGGCGTACCTAAATCATGATACACTTTTAGGTGAACGGACCTAAATAGTGATATACGTCACTGGTGGGTGAACGGACCCAACAGTGATATGACCACAGTCACCGAAACGAGTAGAGTGACAAATACTGTGGGTAGTTGGTTGACATAGAAGCATTGTAATCGCTCTTAATACTGTAACTTATAACACTGTTTTCTAGTTATACTTTGCAGTGATTAAGTCTTTGCCAATCTTAAAGAAGCAAATGTAAAAACTCTTAATGTTGTGAATTATAACAAATATATTTTTATAAAACCTGAATGAACTCACTCAGTATTTCCCGCTGACAAAACCTTTTTAAAACGCGTTTCAGGTAATTACAGTAGATTGGAGTAAGAGTTGGATACGGCACCAACAAGACTTACAGAAGTGGCTCATTTTTATCAATTAAACTAAATTAAGAAAAATTGTTTTATATAATCGGGTTTATCCCTTATTAAAGCTACCATTGTAAAACATTGGTTTTTATCCCATCCATTTAATAAATAAAATCCGGTGTTTTTAAACTCTGATATTTTTTCCTAACTCACGGTCCTGATGAAATTTCCGTTGCAATGTTTTCAAAAAAAATAACCATCGGTACCACTTGGCTGCTCGCGGCTCCCGATTCCGTCCAGGTGGAGTCGGGGGACGTGACAAAAGGTGGTATCAGAGCCACTGATTTAAGCCAATAGGTGTTGTAATAAAATACTTAAGCTTAAATAAAAGAGTTAGGAAATTGCTATTTACTGGTAGCACACATAATAGCATTTAGACTTGAACCTAAGAAAAGATGCCTTAGTATAAGCTAAGCCACTTATTTAAGCAATTAAGTATTGTAATAATACCTAAATTTAAACGAAGAATTAGGGACTTAATATTATCTGGTACCACTCAGGATAATATTTAGACTTGAACTTAAGAATTTTGCCTTAATATAAGCTTCAAGATAAATTACTTATATAAGTATAATGTGATGGATATGGGTATGCCATAAGAATAGTGATTAGAACATTACAAGGTACGATAAATAAGCAATAACACTTAATTCTTGCCTATTGATACTGCTTGGTCTAGAATAAGATATGTTATGTGAATACAAATTTCCTTGATTCTGGATAAAAGCCCTAATAAAAGAGGCACTTTTAAAATCTTGAAAAGATACTATTTATGTGAAATAGAAAATTTTTCTCCGGCAAAACTGGGTATGGTGTAGCAGACTCTCCAGCTTGTCCGGACATACTGAGGTTACCTCTCCGGCGCGAACCGGATAAGACGAGGTAAATAATATGTCAAACCAGTAACAAGATTTCCCTAAATAATATCATGACCTGATATCTGACTTGATTTTAGAAATATGAATCTATTAAATACATTAACCTTATAGAGGATATGTATATTACAGCATGTGAAATATATGATTATATAGATATGTATATCTATAAGAAATTCCAAAAGTCAACTTGAAATAAAACATAAGCATATGTGTCTAGATTTCTTTATCAAGAATCTCTTTTTCGATATCAAACATTATTTCGTTTAATCATCTATCTCGTAACTCGTTCAACAAAATAATACTGGAAACCCATTAAGTTGGGACACCATAAAAAATATAAGAGATTTCAATACGTTACCATAAACTATTAACGCAAGTAAGAAGCAAATAAAGTTGTGCTAGTGCACAAGAAAACACATGAAACTTAAATTATATGTCCACAGACGTCGAAGTTTATCACACACGACTTCCAAGGCAAGACCTTTGGAAAATATAAATTGGGCACGATGACACCAATACTAATTTCGTCAGTAGAAGAACTACTAATAAAAAGAAGCACTTTGCCACATGATCCTACAAACGATTTGAATCTCGCTGAGGTACGTTGAAACAAGATTTCACAATCATTGGTGCAAGTCTAATCAGAGTCATAATTATTGGTACTGCAAAAGAAGTCATATACTTTTGCAATTCCCCTATTTCCTTTATGACAAATATACCAGATTCGACATTCTCTGGTAATGTCATTTAACAATAGTTATCACACGAATTTCCAGATAAGAAGTTCTTATATTTCTTTCGTTGCAATTCTGACTTCTGCCTATAAAGAGTTGACTTTAGTGTTTCCACTTCTTCTAATGGTCATCATGCCATGAGGATTTCTTTCATAGCAGCAAATATTGATCCATTTCATTTCTTGGTAAATCCACACGTTACACATGCACTGTTTGTTGCGCATGTGGTTCATTTGAGTTATGAAAACCATAGGAGGGCATCATTCCAATTTGTTGTTTTATCAAAAGTTCAAATATCATTTCGCTATACTTGATCTTTGCATTGTAAACCGCGTTTTTACAAAGCGATGACTCTTTAATATCGAAGCAATGAATTTCTTGAAAAACTCGATTTTCTTTTGAAAGGTATACATGGTTTCTGTTGTGACCATGTCCGAACTTCCTTATTAAAATTCGTTTTAGTCAAACCAAGTTAACCTGCTCGCAATACATATTCCATTCAAGGTCCCATATGATGAATTGAAGCCATCATATTCAAAATAATCCCAACAAGCACTTCAATACTCTTGAACTATAACATGCTTGTTGGTCTTCAACTTCATTGAATCATTTTCTTTAAATCACGATCACCTTGTGGTGACGTTGTCACAAAATTGAAGCTTGCACTAATCTCGTTTGTACACATCATATACGGATTTAATTATTTATTTATATTAAACCTGTTTCGTTGGTTTATCCTATAAAAGCAATCTTAACACAATCGTATGCTAAGATAATGATACACAAATTTATTTCATATTTCAGTATATCTCTTAATAGTCTTTACAACATCAATTGAGCCTTTCGTGATATTTATTGCTTTATCATCATTAATCGATAAACATTATAAATATAAATTTTATTGATTATATATGAAAACTTATACAAGTAATTACCTTATTTACAATATAGTATTCCTATACTTAAAATTCTTGTTAAACCATTAAGGTAAAGAATTTATATTTTTACGTATAAAATTATGTTTGAGGTATACTCTCATTTAAGTTTATGTTTAGTTATTTATTATTGGTAACTAATATTAGTTTTATTATTAGTAATAATATATTAATAGTGTTAGTATTATTTTTAGGTATTAGGGTTATTGTCAGGGACAGATATTGGATAGCCTAGCCTTAGTTAGGCATGGACTGATCACCCATGCTTAAACAAGGCAGCACTAACCAATATCCAACCATGATAATGACTAGTTAATGTATATAAATTAAGTCATCATACTTATTTAGTAAATTTTAATTATATATAAAAATATATATACTTTGTACTGTAAGGAGAAGACATATTTTCATAAAACAATACAAGAATTAGAGGGACGAATAAAATTATATAAATAAATTTTCATGGACAAGACATTTTATACTTATAAGTAATTGTTCATCTGATATTCCACAACTATTAAATACTTATAGAAATATTATTTTATATGTATTTTAATATTTAAAATATCAAATGTTAATTACTCAAGCCAATATTTAAGTATGTTTGATATTAAATAAATTACTTTACTTTTATGATTTAAAATATCTTTATTGTAAAATCTTATAATTAAACATACTTGATTTTAAAAAAATAATAATCGAGAATTCTAGGATATTTGAATAAACGTATTTATAAAACATATATTATTATTTTGTCAAAATTACCACGGGTTTTGATATTTTAAAACTATCTATATTAATTTATTTTACTTTATGATAACATAAAAGAAAAAGGTATTTAATAAATTAAAATATCACCTATCTTTGATCGAACATTTTTTTTATTAAATTCATTTTAATACAATTATGTATTAACACAATAATACACTAACTCTATTATCTTTTCGTGTATCCTTGCAATTCACTCATCTCAGCACATTGATTTTCTCATATCATAATTTAATATCTGACAAATCATTTTCATGCTTTTATTTCATTTTGAACCTATCGATTCTAAGTCTTCCTCAGTCGCCAATTAAAGTAAGCTTTCTTTTGACAAAGAATTTTATTAATTCTAAAATTCCTTCACATTCATTTTAAATATCTATTGACCATATATCTTTTGGCTTGAACCTAGTCACTTTAGAAATTATATCATTTCATCTCATTCGTTTATCATCAATTTCTTGAACTAATTCAGTTGAACCATTAAATCCTACTTATTGTACAACTTGTATTCACAAAATTTGATATTTTAAATTCTGTGTCATCTACCTTAAATTTGTTTTTACTGATTAAAATATGACATAAGTCTAAAAGGAATATCATAACCCAAATCTCGAGGACGAGATTTAAAACAAGGTGGGGAGGATGTAACATTCCTATTTTTATATATAAGAATTATAGGTTTGATTAAATTTATTAACCACTAATAACTAGTAACTAGTTTATTTTTAATATAAATATTCAACCCAAATAATTTTAAAAACTATTTTATATATATAGTTGGTTGAAATATTATACTAATCAATTGGCCTGTATATGGGTGACATTTCTAATAAAATAAAAGTCTATAAAAACTTATATTATTAGACGGGTAGTCTACGGGTAAGTTGATTATTAGAAATATAAAGTACCTAGACGGAACTAGGAACCGTATAATAATTAAATTATAAAAATACATTATATTTGAACCTACTCTGTTTTTAATGAAACTTGGTTCAAAATATAGATAAGATTATTCTCGTTCTAAAGACATATTTATTATTTTCTAGAACGTTATATTTTATAAGTTATAAACACCAAATAAGTAAAGCTGTTAAATTAATTATAAAAATAAAATAATCAAAACTAAAAACATTGTTACTATTTCGTAAACATTAAAATAATAAAGAAAAATCAAAATATTGAATTAGAATTTATAGGTACACATGTTCTTGTACAAGATGACATTTAAAAAAAATGGAATTCTTATGTATTCATGTGTATAGGGTACGTGGAGGCAAAATAAACATAAGGAATCTTGAGTAAACTTATTCATTAAGGTTTCTTTCAACTATAAATAAGGATAGCAGCTTTCAAAATATTTCGTTAATATTTTCTTTCCTTCCTTTATCTCGCCATTCTGTTGTACATGTACATCCATTATTTTCTTTAGTATTCACTAATAATAATCTAAAGTCATGCTCGTTTTAAGTATTTTAACTCCCGATCACCGCTACCCTTTCCGATTGATCTGGAACCCATAAATCATGTCAGGGCTCTGCCCGACTAAGTTCGTTGGGATTCTGTCTCGGGACATCGGGATAAGGTTGAATTAGGGGTACTATACTTACCACGAGTGAATTATATATTTTTAAATAGTTCAAAAGTGATACCCAAAATTTATACCAGGAAATTTTCTAGTTGAACCCTAAAGTTACAAAGTGGGTCCATTCTCTTTTCTCACCGTTTTATTCCATTTTATCCCAAACCATAACAACTCTCACCAAAATTATTATTTCTTGTTATATTTTTTACAATAAGAAACCCTAATTAAAACCCCCAAGTGATCCTGTATAATCCCTAAAATCTTCATAACAATCAGAATCAGGATCAGGGCCCCTAAAACTCAGGGGGGTATTCCCTACTTGACGATTATCCATATAACTCGCTGTAGAAATCGAATTTATTAATTCCGTCGACTCAGCTAGGCTACCAGGACACGAAGCAACCCTATGTTGAAATTGGACCCGTCGCGCCACGCGAAGGAGACAGGTCTCCCTGTCGCGACACGCGAGGGAGACCATTTTCCAGCTATAAATAGAAGGGTGTGGGACTTAGATTTCTGCATTTGAACGTCGAACAAATTCGTTTTACACTACGAGATATCACCTGATTACTACCAAACACACACTAGCTCGAATTCTGCTACGATACAGGGTATTAACTTGATCGCTGCTACGATTTAATATCCGATCGATTGAAACTATCCGACAGGATGTTTAAATGCTATACTTTGTCATTAATCGTGATTCCGACAGGATGTTTGAGTGCCACCCGAACTCGGGGTGTACTCTGTCATTCGTTGCGAATCCGATGGATGTTTAAGTATTGCACTTTGTCATTCGTTGTGAGGGTATTAATCTCGTGAGCTTATCGTAAAAGTTGTATGCAGTTAATTACCTAGTTTCGTGTGCATTATCGCTTAAATTAGGTTATCAGGCTTATCAGTAGGCTAAACTTCACCCCATACACTTACAATCAAAGTAGATGCTAATTCTCAGAAGAATCTGAATCATGAAGCTTGTTAATTCAATACTGCATGCTTATAATGTGAGTCATTCTCTTTTTGTCAACTGTTTTACAATACTCCATATTATTTTCCAAAGTTATTATTACAGGGATAAGTCTTTGTAGTCTTTAATTACAGCCGGTATGTGAGGTATTGTGCACATTACTATTGTTTTTACCAGTTTAGGTGGGCGTACCTAAATCATCATACACTTTTAGGTGAACGGACCTAAATAGTGATATACGTCACTGGTGGGTGAACGGACCCAACAGTGATATGACCACAGTCACCGAAACGAGTCGAGTGACAAATACTGTGGGTAGTTGGTTGACATAGAAGCACTGTAATCGCTCTTAATACTGTAACTTATAACACTGTTTTCTAGTTATACTTTGCAGTGATTAAGTCTTTGCCAATCTTAAAGAAGCAAATGTAAAAACTCTTAATGCTGTGAATTATAACAAATATATTTTTATAAAACCTGAATGAACTCACTCAGTATTTCCCGCTGACAAAACCTTTTTAAAACGCGTTTCAGGTAATTACAGTAGATTGGAGTAAGAGTTGGATACGGCACCAACAAGACTTACAGAAGTGGCTCATTTTTATCAATTAAATTAAATTAAGAAAAATTGTTTTATATAATCGGGTTTATCCCTTATTAAAGCTACCATTGTAAAACATGGGTTTTTATCCCATCCATTTAATAAATAAAATCCGGTGTTTTTAAAAAAAAAAAAAACACCGGTACCACTTGGCTGCTCGCGGCTCCCGATTCCGTCCAGGTGGGGTCGGGGGACGTGACATAATCTTACAATAGGTTACAATTTAATAACGCTTTGAGCATGTGTTTTTTCAGTTTTTGAAGCATTTAGTAATAAAAACTAAAGAAAAAAATACAAGCTTATTCGACTTCTATCCAGTCGGTTTCCACTTTCCCCTTCAGTTGGGGCTTCTGTTTCCTCGGTTTGGATATTTTTGACGGTCAAAACCAAACGGAACAAAATTCAAAGTTGGCAAAACTGAATATTAAACACCCTGGAGGTCGAACCAAACCGAATCAAACAATCTGCAAATTGAACCATGCTTGTAAAACCCTAAATCAAACCTACCAAGGCAAAGCTTATATGTTTATTGACAATCCATCCTAGATATTGGTGTTTAATTATTTAAAATTAAAGGGTTAAAAACTAATGCTCTTTTAAATTAAATGTTCATTGTTCAATATTATTTTGAAGGCTAACAAAGACAATTATATACATTTAGACATTTAAATTACTTTATACAAGTAGAATTTACCTTACAAAACCTTGTACATTAAACATATGATATGATCTTCACGTTATAGAATTTATGCCGATGCAGAAAATTTACGCCCCTGCAGAAAATTGATGGAAAGAAGACGGTGAGAATTTAGATTGTGTTGTAACGCTTGACATATAACAAACTGCATTTTGTTTTCCTATCACAGTTTCTTTCCATTTCGATTCAATATTTTTCTGTGACGTGGCTGAAAATGGTCATTTATTAAAATTGGTGTTTTTACGTTTACACAAAGAAAAATTAATATAATTATCTTATAATATATGAACCCTTTTAATATAATTAAAAAAACGGAAGAATATGTAATTATGTTTGTACATACCTCTTCTAGTTTGGCCTCTATAAAGGAGTTGACATCTGTCCTTACATCACATATCCCAAAATCTGTATCTATTACTTTTAGCTGCGGCGTAGACACGTGTCCCTTGGTGAAAACTGTAATATCTAAGCAGTCTTTGATTTGTAAAGTATCCAAAGCTGGCAATGAGAAAGCCTTCTTCCCTAAGCAAAATCCCTTGAGATTCCAAAGTTCTTGTAGTTGTAAGGAGTTTAGACGAGGTAAGATAATCTCATTTACTTTGGCATCACATTCTTCTTCTTCTTCTCCCTTCACAATTACCTCTATTTTCTCACAGTGACTTATATGTAGTTCTTGGAGTTGCACTAGACTATCAACCATGGAACATGTAAAAACATGTTCCAACTTGGGGCAATAGTGAATAGAGAGAGTTGTTAGGTTTGGAAACTCCAGTACCATCCATTGGTTGGTACTCTTCCATAAATACTTTAGATCCCATAGCGCCTCTAACTTCACTTGTGTTAGGTTTGGAATTGGGACAAGAGTTTTTGATTCACTGGAACCACTCCCTTCCATTGCTACTACTTGAAATACCTCTTCTAGCCCATCACATCTGTCCATAGTAAACCGTTGAAGCTTTTCCAATTGTAGCAGCGCATGAGATGGAATAATAGTCCTTCCAACATCCTCTTTATTCTCTATATTAATTTCTATCAGATTATGAAAAGAGGAAGGCATCCCTTTTGAAGATGTTGGGAATGTGGTCTACAACAATAACAAAAATACACAAGGCGTTTGTTATTGGCTAATTACATCCTTGCAAAGAGTCCGAAACAAGAAATAAATGCCTGCTTCCATCACTATTTCAACAAATTTATTACGGTGGCATGGATTTATAGCATGGAATTTCTTCTACTTTTCATTCTAAGTTTAAACAAAAAGGTTTGCGTACCTGAAAGTTAAAACCATGTTCAAGACTGTGTTTGCCAAAGCTTGTGTTTACGTACTTGAGCTTTGGAGTTTCCAACTGACCAGATGAAAATGCCACCCATTGAGGGCAATCATTGATCATAACATTCACCAATGAGGGACATCGGAAGTCATTCATTCCCAAGAAGAAACCATTGAGGTTTGGTAGACGGTCAAGTTCAAGCGTCTCCAGATTAGGAAACACCACAACTTCTTCTTCGTCTGATGACGTTTTGTTTTCTTCTTTTACAATCACTTGTATTGTCTTGCATCTTTTTACTTTCAACTGTTTGAGATGACTGAGAGTCTTAAGAGTGGAGAATGTGAATATATGTGTCAGAAGGTCACACTCATAGATACCCACAGTTACTAAGTTGGAGAGTTGAGGGACAGCTACAGTGGTACTGTTTTGTAGAGGTAGACTTGTTGGTGAAGTACCAGCACCACTTCCTTCAAATACCCCCATCATCCTACTGCAATTTTCAATTTCCAGCTTTTGAAGTCTTTTCATTTGTCCTGCTGCATACCATGGAATTAGACTTGACAATGCAGCACAGTTGTATATGATTATCTTTGTGGGGTATTGGCACAACGACCAATAAGAGCCGGTTACTTGAGCACTCTGCAATGAATCACAAATCATATTTATTTTAATTTAATGTTCTTATAAATGATCACTTTCTTTTCAAATACTACTTATTTTCATTTTAGTATCTCCTTTGACGGGTTTACTTTACAAAGTTTTAATTCTTAACCACATCGTTTAATGAAGACTTACCAAAGCATATTATTATCAAATACCTGGAGGTGATCATGAATGGTATTAGTAACACTAGAAGAAATTTTGTTACTCCTACTCCAAGTATTCTTTTCATCATCGATACACTTTAGACATGGGAGATCTCCAAGCATGAGAGTCTCCAAACGAGGAAAGAATGTGGTGTCTTGATAAGAAGATGCAGATGCAGTGTTTTCATCATCTCTTCTTGAAATAACTTCTTCAATTCCATTACACCATCTGATACAGACACTCTCTAAGTTGGATAAGTATTTTGCAATAAGAGGAGAAAACAAGTACTTTATTTTGTCACAAGAACTCAAGAATATGGTTGTGAGGTTTTGGAATGGAAATTGCAAAGGTGGATGATGACGAATTAAGAATGTATTCCAATTGCACTTCCACACATGACTCATCTCTTTCAACCCATATAGGTCTATACTTTGAAGGTAGGGAAGTAGTAGTGGCGGTTGAATTGTTGCTAATTCTCTACTACTTGTTGGACTATCCATATCAAACACCACCTCCACCCTTTCATCTCTCGTTAACTCAAGAAACTGAAGGTGAGGAAAGGTGTGCAGAAGATAAGATGGGTATGTGACATCTGGAATGTAATCATCCACTTCTTTTATTTCATTAATCTGCATGTAACATTAAATGTAATTAACACTTTAATCACTACAAGAAAAAACCCCTATAGGGAGGACACCTATAGGGACAACAAAGGTCCTCTCTATAGATCACCCTATAGAGACGACATGTCGTGTCTATAAGGTTTTCGTGCCTTTTAAGATAGGCTACCTTATAGAGACGACATATCCTCTCTATAAGGTGAAAATAATTTTTTTTTGCTTTTTTTTTGTTGAATTGGTAACTTTAAAAAAACATTTTAACTTATAGAGACGACATGTTGTCTCTATAACTTTATATATTTTTCTTTTAATTTAATTTTATTAATGATCAATATATATGAAAATTAAAATAAAACTAAAAAAATAAAGTTTAATCTATAGAGACAACATGTCGTCTCTACAAGTTTGACTATTCAAAAAACTATTTAAATTTAGGCGGCATAATTTCCCACCATTCCAATTTTTTTTTGGCAAAAAAACCTAACCTATAGAAAGGACATATCGTCTCTATAGAGAACCATAATTTTGTTTTGTTTTTTTAGTTTTGGTTAATAAATAATTTCTTCTTGATTTTTAACTAAAAATATATATTTAACCCTATAGAGACGACATATCGTCTCTAAAATGTTTGAAATAAAAAATTTTAAAAATAAATAAACTAACCTTTAGAAAGGATATATCGTCCCTAAAATATTTGAAATAAAACTTTTAAAAAATAAATAAACCAACCTATAGAAAGGACATATCGTCTCTATAGGGAATTGTTTTGTTTTTTAATTTTGGTTAATAAATAATTAAAAATACAAAAAAAATGTTATTTAACTCTATAGAGACGACATGTCGTCTCTACAATGTTTGAAATAAAAATTATTAAAAATAAATAAACTAGCCTACAGAAAGGACATATCGTCTCTAAAATGTCTGAAATATAAACTTTAAAACATAAATAAATTAACCTATAGAAAGGATATATCGTCTCTATAGGGAAAAATAATTTTGTTTTTTTTTAGTTTTGGTTAATAAATAGTTAAAAATACAAAAACTGTTATCGCATATAGAGACGACATATCGTCTCTATAAACCCAATTAAGTTATTAATTTATTCTTGTTTTTAACTAAAAATATATATTTGAACCTATAGAGACGACATGTCGTCTCTAAAACGTTTGAAATAAAAAATTTAAAAATAAATAAACTAACCTACAGAAAGGACATATCGTCTCTAAAATGTCTGAAATAAAAACTTTAAAACATAAATAAATTAACCTATAGAAAGGATATATCGTCTCTATAGGGAAAAATAATTTTGTTTTTTTTTTAGTTTTGGTTAATAAATAGTTAAAAATACAAAAACTGTTATCGCATATAGAGACGACATATCGTCTCTATAAACCCAATTAAGTTATTAATTTATTCTTGTTTTTAACTAAAAATATATATTTGAACCTATAGAGACGACATGTCGTCTCTAAAACGTTTGAAATAAAAAATTTAAAAATAAATAAACTAACCTATAGAAAGGACATATCGTCTCTAAAATGTTTGAAATAAAAAATAAAAAAAACAAATAAACTAACCTATAGAAAGGACATGTCGTCTCTAAAATGTTTGAAAGGTAAAAAAAAATTTAGGAGGCAAAATTTCTCACCAATTTATGAAAATTTGAAAAAAAAAATTAACTAACCTATAGAAAGGACATGTCCTCTCTATAAGTAAAAATAATTAAATTTTAATTTTATTCATGATTTTTACCCAAAAAAAAATAATATTCAATTATATAATTATCATTTTATTATTAAGTAATAAACAATTAGGTTATATAATAAAATTAATTTTATTTGGTTTATTAGATGTATTTGAACTTATAATATATATATATATGAATACAACATAAATATAATTCTAAATAAAATACATAAACTTAAAAAGACCTACATACTAAAATATATGTATATGTGTGTGCGTATGTATACATCTGTATGTGTCTCTCTGAACATCTGTGTATGTATGTTTAATCGTGTACCGTACGTATGTATATGTGAATGGATTTTGTCACCCCTAACTTAACACTGAGTGTGTTCTGTCACCAAGTCGTTAACTGATCAATAACTTTTGATCTTGTTACTATACTTTTGGGGGTGTCATAGGGATCTTAGGACACCCTAAAATTATAGTAGCAAGATCAAAAGTTAGTGATTAGTTAACGACATGGTGACAGAACACACTAAGTGTTAAGTTGTGGGTAACGGACGTCAAAGCGATAGTTGAGGGTGGAAGCGGGTAATAGCCAATAGTTGGGGGTGATAAAATCCAATAACCCCTGTATATATGTACGTGTATATGTGTCAGTGTGCGCGTGTGTATATGTAATCGTGTATGTGTGTGTGTTTGTGTTATTGTACGCGTGTGTGTTTGTGTATATATATTTATACCTTTATTGTTATTTGTTAATATAAACGGGCAAGATTCATACGCATGGGCCAAGCCCAACGCAACTCCACTACACCCTAAACCAAAAAAATGTAATACCTACATACCTATAAATATTATGTCAATGTGTACATATCTGATGTATGTGTGTATGTATATGTGTGGTTATGATGTGTATCTATGTGTGCGTATGTATACACGTGTATGTGTATGTGTCTCTCTGAACATCTGTGTATGTATGTTTAATAGTGTACCGTACGTATGTATATGTGAATGTGTACATATGCGATGTATGCGTGCACGTAAATGTAATTGTGTACGTATGAGGGTACGACTATGTGTGTGTGTATGTACGTCTTTGTGTAGTGTGTGTATGTATGTATATGTGTACGCGTGCGTGTGTGTGCGTATGCTTGTATGTATATTTAATTGGATATGGATCTGTTTGTGTTTACCCTAGATTGATTTGTGTTAGTGTGCGTGTG
Organism: Helianthus annuus; assembly: GCF_002127325.2. Taxonomy (NCBI): domain Eukaryota; kingdom Viridiplantae; phylum Streptophyta; class Magnoliopsida; order Asterales; family Asteraceae; genus Helianthus; species Helianthus annuus. The sequence goes on along the minus strand of NC_035447.2, from coordinate 48,476,725 downwards.
TGTATATGTGTACATGTTAGTGGTGCACCTGTAATGTGTTTGTGTATATGTAAGTGTGCACGTGTACGTGTGTGTATGTATTAGTGTTAGTGCTAGTACGCACGTGTACGTGTGTGTATGTATTTATGTGTACGTATGTGTGTAGTGGCGAATCTTGAGATTTCCGATTGAGGGGTGGAAAACGTATATACCTAAAAAATTATAAAACCGAGGGATCGAAAACGTATATACCTAAAAAAAATTATACGAAAACTACACACCGGGTCGAAAACTAGACATCTAAAAAATTCTACGAATGAAGGGCGGAGAAATGATTGCTAAATTGATTATACCTTGTGGTTTCTAAACGATCATGGATCTTCATACTGAACAACTGCATCACAAATTCAATCAGATCCTCACTCCCTTTGGTTATTAATATATAGGAGAATTATTTATAATATCATACTTATCAATATTATTTTCACTAATTAGATTAGTTACAAAATATTCCATTATTTTTAACAAAATAACAATACTTATTAGTTATTTTTTTTGAACGGCCAACGAATCCTCCAAATGGGCTACTGGCGAAATTCACCACATCGGGATACACTCGCCTTCCGAACCGGGGAAAACCCTCACCTAAGGGCCGAAGCCCGTGAACACTCGCCCGAAGGCACGACAGTGCGGTGAGGTAAAACCCGCTCAGTTCAAGGATCGAACTAGCGATCGCCGCCTACTCGCCTAGTCTCCCATCATCACCAGATGCCGCAGAAACTAAATGCTAGAAGTAGGAATTGAACTTGGGTCACTTGGAACACAAGGTCTCTCCCTTACCACTCAACCACTAGCTCATTGGCATACTTATTAGTTATTATTAACTATATCAGTAACAAATAGTTATTTTTATTTTTTTACCATATAGAAAAAAGAAATTTAATAAAACTAAAAAAAAAATAGTTAAAAAAAGAAATTTAATAAAACTAAAAAAAATTAACTATATCAGTAACAAATAGTTATTTTTATTTTTTTACCATATAGAAAAAAGAAATTTAATAAAACTAAAAAAAAAATAGTTAAACTATTAGAGAGGACACATCCTCTTTATAAGATTTTAGCTAATAAAATAATTAAACTATTAGAGAGGACTTGCCCTAAAACACAAGCCCGCCAATCTGATCCTCATTACCCCAATTTCCCCCTTTTGATTTTCCCCAAACTTCACAAGCCCGCCAATCTATCCTCATTACCCCCAATTTCTTCCCCTTTTCCCCAATTCGTGACACACCGTCACCAGCTGCTACTCCCCTCGATTGCACTACCTCCCTCGTCGCACCACCTCTGCCGTAGCTGTCCCACCTCCACCATCACCGGCCCACACTGCCACCTTGGGAGAGAGAGATTGACGACGATGGTGGCGAATCTCCGGTGACGACGCAAGCCCCGGGTTCGTCTTCAGTTTATTTATTAATATTATTATTTCTACATTTAATTGATGATATAGGCTTGAAATTTGTTTGTTTAATTGTTACATGAAGATTTTAATCGGTGGTTTAGCAAAGGATACTACCATAGGTTAGTGTTTAGTTGTGTGTGTTTGTGTAGTTATGACAGTGCCATTGTTTGTATCATTGATTTGAAGTGTTTATTTGTTTAATTTGTATAGGTACCTTAGTTAACTATTTTACAAAGTATGGAGACCTGATGGATTTGGTTATCATGAAAGATCGATAGACTGGTCGTCTAAGGGGCTTCGGGTTTATTAAGTATGTGGATCCTTCGGTTGTTGACACTGTTATTGCTGAGACAAATGTTATTAATGGGAAACAAGTAAGTTTTTTTTTTAGGTTATCATGGTTATGAATGAGGAATTTGACTGTAACTTAAAATAGAAGCTAATTTATTAGCTATTAAAATGTGAAGTTGTTATCGGGCCTTTATAGATAGCTATTTTTATTTCTTAAATTTTAACTACCTTATCACTAAACACGAAATAGCGGGCGCTATTTCATCGCTATCGCGACGTAGCGTATAGGTACGTTGTCGCTATTTGCTATCGATAACTATGGGAGGAACTATATGCTTTATTTTTTTGTACATGCATGTCCTTTTTTCATAAGGGAAACCTTTTTCAGAGGCATGGAGATAAGCTGTTTCATAGCTGGCCAAATATCCTTAAAATGCTAAGGTAATTATTCACTACATTTTTGTTTTCTTTTTTGGTGTTGTGATGTTGGTTAAACTTCTCATTCCATTTTTCTTTAGATCAGTTGCTGGGTCATCTGAAAAGGATATAGTCACCCTTGGATTCCAGGTTAGTAATATTATATTGTAGCGACATGTTTAGAAATTAGGAGCTCTAAATAATATCATAATAATACAATATTCTATATTCAAGAGGCTGATCGCCAAGGGTCTGTTGGAGGGTTCTATAGAGGATAATGACAAAGGTTCAACTCTCATATTTTTTCTGTTTATCAGCTTTCATTATGGCAAAATTTGCCTAGTTCACAAAATAAAAGATAAATCAAAGTTTGCCTATTCCGCATAAACATCAGAATACAATACATGAATGGTGAAAGGTTAATCAACAAGATTCCTTGATTGCAGTAGCCGAACATGATAAATTGTTGTTTTCCGTTTTTTCGTTACTCCAAAATCTGGGAGCTGATGAAAGACCTGAGGTAACTTGTTTTCCAGCCGTAAACCATTTTCTTGTTAAGAACTATATGTATCAAAATTGTAACGTATTTTTAAAGTGCTAAGTTGCTCAAAATGTATATAAAAGTAGGTCTACGTGTTCTCATAGAAGCTAGATCATTTTAATATCTTACTTCTACTTTACTATTCTCTAGTCATTAATATTCTCTCTTTCTCTCTCTTTTTTATCTTTGCATCAACTTTTTACTATAAAACTACATATATCTGGGTTCGTTACTTATAATAAATTAATCCATCTTCATGTTTCTATCTTAGAGTTAGGCATCGTACGAAACCGAGATAGATAGGAACCTAGGCAGACACGCAGATCTATATGATGGTCTAATAATATACTTCTACAGGGACATGTTCCGCCAATTCAGCGTGTAGTACTGGAAGTCTTTCCACAGTTACGTCCGCCTCATCGTCTTCCTTTATTGTGGGCAGTCTTCTTCCAGAAGCTTTTGCGTTATCTTCCAAATCCGATTCTTCTGATCAGGGTGAAGGAGATGATACAATGCCTGTGGAATCAAAAGGCTACACTTCTGGTATTCGCTTGACAATTTATTATATGCTTATTTATATGTTCATTTTTTTTCTTTTACCTTCTGGTATTTACAATTATAAGTTGGTTTGCGTCGTGTACTCATTTATCTCAAAACTGATCAAACAATAAAACTTAGCTAAAAGGGAACTAGTCAAATGGCTGTACCGGTTGATAATCGTTCAAAATGTATATTCATTGATTTAGATGATAGTTGTCAATAGCGGCTATAGCGAGCTATGTAGTGAGGCGACCAAGTGTCGCTATTTGCACAAAAACCCTTATAGGGATGACACCTTTAGAGAGGACATACGAATAGGAAATATAAAAGAACATAAACATAACTATTTATTAGAATGAGCTTTGGTTTGAATTTGCAGTTTAGGAACGAGTGGTAGCGAGAACAAAGGAAAATTTCCGACGACCACAACTGATTTCTTGCGAATTTCCAGCTCAAAAGTCAAAACGCAGGTTCGTTTTTTTTGATGCAGTTCCGCACGTTCACTTTATGTGCACATAGTTTTTTAACAAGGTTGATCCGGTTATGCAATTTCATCTTTAAATTGCTTGGATATTAGTTATGTTGGTTGGATTTTCTCTGTCATCTGCTAATTTGGGTCGTATGTTTACTGTTTTTGTGAGGGGAAGTTGTTTATATTTATTCAAATTAAAAGTTTACAATACTTGTTGTAGATGCCATTGATCCCGTCTTGAATCTCTGAGCCTTTGGAGCTTGAGACACATACTAAGGTACGTATTCTTTTCGTTAACCCGTTGGATTTAACCGAATGCGACCCGTTGACATGGAAGTTTTTTATTTTTTCTCCTAATATTATTTTAATTTAGCATAATGTAGCTAACCAATTTAATTTATTACATAATACATTGAAAAAATAAAATAAAAAACAAACGGGTTAAATTAACCAATGTAATAATATACCTATTAAAATATACCCGTCGGGTTTGACTCGAACACGGTCCGTTAACTTAAACGGGTTCACGGATGATGTAAATGGCTTGCTAATATACCTTTTATCGTTCCGTTTAACATGTTTAAGAGGTTTGAATCTATTTGATTGTTGAGATTTTTTTGTTTAAGAACCTGGAAAAACAATTTTTTTTTAGATTTTATAGGACCTATAGAGACGACATGTTGTCTCTATAGGTGAAAATGTTTTTTTTTTAATTTTTGAAAGTAAACCTATAGAGACGACATGTTGTCTCTATAGGTGAAAATGTTTTTTAAAAGGAAACCCTATAGAGACGACATATCGTCTCTATAGGGTTTAAATGTTTTTTTTTAATTTAAAGAAAAAAAACTTACAGAGACGACATGTTGTCTCTATAGGAGAAAATGTTTTTTTTTTTTAATTTTTGAAAGTAAACCTATAGAGACGATAAGTCGTCTCTATAGGTGAAAATATTTTTAAAAAGAAAATTCTATAGAGACGACTTGTCGTTTCTATAGGGTTTAAATGTTTTTTTTTTCATTTTTTTCAAAAAAGCTTATAGAGACGACATGTCGTCTCTAAAGGGCTTCAAAATATTTGAAGAAAATGTTTTTTCTTATTTGGTAAATATTAATTTATTTTTTTATTATTTTTTAGCAAATGCTTATAGAGACGACTTGTCGCCTCTATAAACAATCTATAGCAAGGACACTTATAGAGACGACTTGGGTGACCTATAGGGACGGAGCTGTAGAAACAATATGTTGTAGAGACGACATGTCCTCTCTACAGGTTAAAAAGGCTTATAGAGAGGACATGTCCTCCCTACAGGCCAAAAAAATATCGTCCCTATAAGATCTTTTTCTTGTAGTGAATGTCTTCATTTAACACATTAAATATACTATAACATCAAGAAGAATCAAATTGGAAACAATGGAGAAGGCTCCTAATTTAAACATATTAGTCACAATAATCCGCATGGAAAAAATATAATGTAATTAACGATTTAAGATTTTAATCTCTTCAGTTTATACACACCCATACAAGTAACACTGGCGAATGTTCTCACAAATAATAAATCTTCAGATTTGGTCTTATTAAAATAAATCATTTTCAATTTAATGGTTATAACAATTTATGTGATGGGACGGAACGTTTTTGAGTTCTTTTATATCCCATGTACATGGTAAGTGAAACAACATAATTATTTTTTTAAAATTATTGAATCTACCATACAAACTAAGTGAAGTGAAATAACTAAAAATATAATTTAAATTTCTTTTTACATCTTGTAAACCATTTATGATTGTTTTATTAGATAAAAAATGACCTTTGACGTACCTCCTGGTCACTCTCAGTCATTTCATTCCTTCTTTCCCTTTCTTCCAATGCACCACTATTATACACCGAATGGTAATGGTAACTGGTAAGTGCCCCCAAATCAAAATTGGCTGAGGTAGGTGTGTATATATCTGTAAAGTTGCCGCATTCTTCTATGTGAATTGATTGTACACCTTTAAAGTGGTTGACGAGAGTATGAGATTCATTTACACCTTCCATCCTCCACAACTCTTTTAGCTTCCTTAATTCTTTCGCTTCAATCTTTCTTAATCTGCAGCTACTGTTTTTCCCCATTCCACACACACTTTCGAAGTCGATGTTGAATAACACTTCAACGGAACCACACTTTTTAACTACAACCTCTTCTAAATGATTCAATAATGGCAATGGATTTCTTGGAAAAAGATTTATAAGCCTATCACATCCTCTCACTCTAATTTGTCTCAACTTGGAAACATCAGCTTTCTCACTAGTAGAAATTTGACACGGCCATACTTGCTTCAAGTTCTCCATCTTAGAAATATCTAATTTCTCTAACTTAGGAATCACACCCTAAACAATCAATAAGCCTTGTTAGAAATGTAAGTAGCATATGTTGTAAAAATAATAAATTGTACTTTATTATTTATAGCTTTAGATATTAAAATAATAATGTATGTACCTCTTTTTTGAATAATGGTTGCATTTCAGAATCATCCGGATAAATGCTCATGAAGTTGGGAAGGCCAGCAAGTTTCAACTCCACCATTTCTGGTAATTCAACAACATTGTTGCACAAACTGACCATTTCTGGTAGATCCTCCAAAAACATATAATTCAACTTTTTTAATGTAACCAACCCAACTCCATTATTCTCACCAATAAGTGCTTCCAAACAAGGGCAGTCGGATATTCTAAGCCGCTCAAGCTGCTTCAAACCATTTGCCATATCAACTGTAAAGAGGTATGTCAATTCTGCACACTTGGAAATATGAAGGATTTTTAGTTGGGGAAATGTGTGATGCAATGAAATGTCTTTAAGACGGATCATATACTTCACTTGTAATCGAAGTTCCTCTGTATGTTTGAATAGGTCTCCAATATTGCTTTCGTTAAGCTCGGTGCACTCTGCGACAAGGTTTAGCGTGTTTCTGAATGAATACTTTTCACCATAATTCAACTCACAGCCTATAGAGATCCTAAACCTTCCAAGGTTCTTAAAGGACATACATTTTGGTTGGAGCTCATTATCATAAAATTCCAACTCTAATGCAAAAAGAACCTGTGAAAGCTTCTCCAATTCGTCACAATTGGCCTTTGCAAACCTAACAGGCCTACCTTTAGAAGCCCTCATATAAAGCTCTTTAAGACTATCCAAGTTTTGCAATACCCCTTGATCAATATAAAGGTCAACACATCCGGTCAAATCTAGTAACTTTAGTTTTTTCAACTCTCCAATGGCGGATGGCAACCTTCTTATGTTACAATCAACAAGGCTCAGTGTTTCCAAGTTGCAAAGACTTCCAAGAAAAGAGATATCATCTGTTAACGAGCATGAACGAAGAGAAAGTGTTCGAAGTGTGGTTGTGTGCCCGAACGTTATCGGAAGCCTGGGAATACCCATGTTCACATATGACATAACTTCAAGGTTTTTCATTCTTTTATACATATCTTCCGGAAGCTTAAAGAACTCATACCCATCCATTAGAATCATAAGCGAGAGGTTTGTGCTATTAAAGTCTACAGGAAATCCAGACATGCCTGTACACTTTAATAGAATTCTTTCACAAGAGTCTGATATAAGTCGCTTCGATGCCATGCTATCATGGTTGACAATTGAAGCTTGTTTGACTTTCGAGAAATTGCTTAAAACAAAAGCACGGACGAGATCATGCATTTTGACACACCCGTTGACATCACTTTCAGTCAACAAGTTTGCATGTATGAGGTTTTCAACACAAACCTTGGCCCGTATCCTTGCGTCTATTAAAGTGTGTACATTAGCAAACAAATTCAATCCCCATCCGTACATCATCAAGTCCTCAACTGGAATATTAAAGTCATCTGGAAATAAGCCGCTAAGAAGAAAAATTGCTTTATCATCCTCCCTTTTGAGATTTTTGTAGCTCATTTCAAAAACTTTATGCACAATGTTATCATGGTCTTGAAGATCATGATGTTGTAAATTGGAAAGTGCCTCTTTCCATGCCTCCTTTTTGTTACCCCTAAGACTTTTGGCAATTGTTACTATAGCAATCGGTAAACCACCACATTTCTTCACAATATCTTCACCTATCCGTTGGAGTTCATCTTGATCACCATCCAAATGGCAAATTCTAAAAAATAAAGTTTTTGCTTCAATGCCACTTAAAACGCCTACTCTAAAAATTGAACCAATTCCAACACCCATGTGGGTGCAAACATTCTCAAATCGTGACGTGAACAACAATTTTAACCCGTTTGGAAGAGGACTTAGTCCAAAGTCGGTGAGCTCCACTTCCTTCCAAATATCATCCATTATTACCAAAATTTTCTTTTGACGTTGTTCTGACTTCACCTCAAATATCTTACGAAGACGTTCAGCCCTTGCACCTTTTGTTGTTTCAACCAGCGTGTTACCAATGTATTCTGCAATAGCTTTCTGAAGAGAAGTTGGGTCAGTGTTTTCCCCAATAACCACCTTCACGACCAAATCGAACATTTTTAAATCTTCGACAGCCTTCTTTAGTTGTTCCATCATGGTGGTTTTACCCACACCACCCATCCCACACAATGCAATCATCCTATGGGACTCTTCATTTGATTGAAGGGCTTTTAGTGCATTATTAAATATCAAGTCTCTAGACTCAAAGTTGTCTTGGGTACCCATAGTAGAGGTAGAAGTAGAACCAACCTCAGCAAGAGGTCTTTGCGCATGAGTAAACTCGATTTTGGATTCTCGGTCTTCGAGATCTTTTATCTCCTCCAAAATACTATAAGATTGTTTTCCAACTTTGTATCTCTTTGTCACATTGAAGCATCCGATTGCTTCTATTAGATTACTTCTTTGATTTAAAATTTTGACTTCTTCCAACCATGACTCCACACGTGCAGGTACGATTTCTATGTTTTCAACAGCCTTGTCCCGTTCATCTTGAACTTCTTGTGCTATGACATTTAGTTGCTTCATTCTAGCATCCACCTTTTTAACATACTTTGTGGAGGATACCAAGAAACCCAAGTGTTTCTTAACCGGCACCAACAAAGATTCAACAATAGGACCGATAATTGGACTTACAAAATCCATTTTCCAAAACTGCAGTTTTAAATAAACAATAAAAAATAATCAATAACAAAGTGAAGGAAGTGCAATTACCAACAAGAAGTTATTCATATCTTAATTAATTTAAATAACTATTTCTTTTTTCACTAAATTACATTTTATTTAGATTAGATGGGGTTACTGTCTGAACTCTACAGTGTTGCGTCACATTGGACTCAAATAATGCTAAAAAACAAGATAAATTTCTTAATTCACACGTAGATTATAAGCATTAAAAAAAGAGACTGAAAATTAATTAATGAATTAGTTTTCTAACAACTCTCAATCACCTTTTTAAAAAGAGATACTGAAAATTAATTAATGAATTAGTTTTCTAATAACTCTTAATCACCTTTCTAATGTCGAAAAATACCAATTTAAGTAACTCTTTTTAGGCGTTCAAGGAATACATTTTTCTGAAATTCATTTGAAAATCACACACTGACAGCCATGATGGCTGACTTTAGGTATTCCAACACACACACACACACACACTTGTTTCTTCCTGCTTCTTTTGTTGAAAACGAAGATTCATAAAATATTCTGAGACCGAAACATGTAAAAATGAAAAAGAAAGTGGATTTCATTTCCAAATGTGGTTGGATTCTACTTGAAAAGCATATATACACAAACAAACCCATTGTTTAATTAGCATAAAAGATATTAAAATTGAACAAAACAGAATACCTGTCTGTGATCTTTTTTTCTTGCTTGGTAGAGAAATTGATTGGCAGGATAAGGTTATGAGCTGTGTAGAGGATAAGAGGAACTCCAAGCCACATGAGTATTTTGCAAAGGGGAAGGGGTGTGATTGTAAATTTTAGTTGACCCAAAACCAAAAGTCTTTTTACACCATTAATTTTATATCGAAAATGAATATATTTCTTTTTTAAATCTAACCACATGAGTAAATAACAATACAATACCGTTTGATTTAGTTAAATGTAAATTATTTTAACTCTAGTTTTAAATTATTGTTACCAATTTGGTCTCTCACATAAATGCTCTCAGCTCACATCATGTGTAAATGTAATATTTAATATTTTACCTGCCTTGGATGGGCATTTTTTGAATTATTTATCTAATTTCACCTTTGTGGGCATTAATACTCTTGTATGCTGGTATCACAACAAGTTTGATATAAAAATGAGAAAAATGATATTAGTTTTGTAATATTTGAATTTGAACTTGCTAATAAACTCATTCACTCTTTTGGTTGGTAGGGGGAAACATGGACCGGTTGTTATGGTCAAGATCAAATCATAACCGAGATATATTGTTTTTTTTTTTTTTTTAATTTTTATGCCTTGTGTTACAAACAAATGGTTCAATCCTTTTGGCTATACAGAAATTTTTTTTAATCCCCTGCAATTACTTGCAAAACGTTTGAAGTAAATCTTCACCCCAATAACATTCTCTCTAAAACCAAACTTTCTTTCTCTAAAAGATCCTCTCACAACTTTGAAATCATCAAATAAGTTTGGATGTGTTACATGAAAGGTACCTCAACTTCATTTAACACCTCATTAACCCGAAAACTAAAATTGGGTTTGATCACGTTGACATTATTGTGACTTTATTGGACTTTTAGGTCATTAGAAGACATACGTTCAATAATCTATATATTAGTAAGATAGAAAGACCTTACCTTTTTACTTTAACATTGATGTCCTCGAATATAATATTATGACGAAAATAAAATGTTGCTCTCTACCCTTCGGTTCATGTCATATTCCTATCACTTTTTTTTGAACGGCAAATTTGGATCATTGACGCACCACTGGAGTATCATTTTAAAAGCCAGTCCAATGATCTAGGAGGTTAGTATTGCAAGTATTGCTCTTTTCATGCCATGTATGTCATGCCAAACGTGTTGAAAGCTCGAAGCAAGTTTATGATATGATCCTAGGCGATTGTATGCGATGTACGCCCTAACGAAAATGGACGATGTGATTTAGTTTTTTTTTTTACCTACTATTTTTTACACCTAAATACCACCTAACATTGCATTTACAAGAATTTGAACTTACGCCACTTTTGTAATAGGCAACCACCTTACAACTAGGTCATGGGTCGTTGTGGTTTACAAAAATCTAGATAAGGGGACTAGGGGTGGAATCACTAGTGATGGATTCTATCACTCCCACTCTCCAATCAAATCATGACATGTCATCAACCATATTTCTATCACTAGTGATAGAAATGTAGGAGGGGTGGAATCACTAGTGATGGAATTCTATCACTCCCATTTTTTTTAATTTTCATTTTAAAATTAGAAAATAAAAATAAAACACTAAATTATAAATTTCATTAAACTTTAAAAAAAAAATTACATAACCAAATAAAAAAAAACAACTAAACCGATGGCATCTCCCAACCCCACTTTGCGCAAATCGCGCGCTTTTGTTCGATGACAATTGACTTGAACGGTTCGTCGAGATGGGCGTGGTTTTCACACAAGATTTTTAAATCATTTTGTCTTTCGATCGTTTTCAAGTGTTCCTTGTACGCCTGCTCCCGTTCAACTTTTAGGGTCATCATTGTTTCTTTTCTTTGTTCGGCCTTCTTGAATTGGGTCATTTTCTCCTCTTCGATTCTAAAGATCGACTCTGCCACCGCCTCCTTCCCTTTGCTTGACGAATCACCACCTCGTCTGCGTCGTGGCCTTGTGAGTGTATCTTCCTCAACGGGCTCGTCAAGGGGTTGATCGGGTTCGTCTAGAGGCTCGTCGTTTAAGTTCATTTGGGGCAAGTTATCCGACGCGGAAGTCGTGTAGTTCCCCGAATCGGATGTCTTTGATCTTTTCGAACCGCCTCGATTTTTTGGAGCCGTAGGACCACGCGTGTCAACCAACTCAACGGGGACCCACTTCGGGTGATGTCTCGCAACTTCCCATGCCGCCACGTGTGAAAAAGTTCTCTTATGGTACGTTGTGCAATACAATTCGATGGCTTGTTGCATGATCGTCGCCTCGCTCGCTCCACTTTGTGGGTTTCGGCTCTACAAAAAAAATAAAATGTTATAAAACTGTTTTTTTTTATAAAAAACTGTTTTTTTAATAAACTGTTTTTTTTTTATAAAAAACTGTTTTTTTAATAAACTGTTTTTATAAACTGTTTTTTATATAAAACTGTTTTTTTTTATAAAAAACTGTTTTTTTTATAAACTGTTTTTATAAACTGTTTTTTATAAAAAACTGTTTTTTTTATAAGAAACTGTTTTTTTTTATAAACTGTTTTTTTATAAAACTGTTTTTTTTTTATAAAAAACTGTTTTTTTTATAAACTGTTTTTAATATAAACAGTTTTTTTTTAAATAAAACTGTTTTTTTTTTAACTTTTTTGTTAATAAAAAAACATACCTTTTGAATGAAACAAGCGTTGAACTTGCTAATTTTCCCGTTCAAATCCGTCCACTTCGACGTCATTTTGTCCATGTTTCGGACCCTTGCACCGGGAAGTTTCATAAAATGATTAATAACCCGTCTCCAAAACGCATCCCTTCGTTGCTCGTTCCCGTGTTTCCTACTCTCCGAGATGTGCAAATACGCCTTCGTCAACGAGACCTCCTCCTCGCTCGTCCAAGGTTGTCGGCCGATTGGAACGATTTCTTGAACCTCAACATTTTGTTCTTCTTCCTCTTCCTCTTCCTCCGCTTCTTCTTCCTCTTCCTCGTCCTCGTCAAGACTTGGTTGTGGTTCACGTGGTCCATTCCAGGCTTTTGCAAAATGATGAATGAGGGTGTTGTCTTCTAGTAGAGGGTCGAGTGTGTGGGGTTGGGTTTGATACGTTTGCGATTGAAATTGGTGAGGTTGAAACGGGGGAACGAACGGTTGGTTATGGTACGTTTGCGATTGAAAGGGTGGATATTGTTGGGTTTGAAAGGGTGGATATTGTTGGGTTTGAAAGGGTGGGACTTGGTCGGGTTCGTCTTGCAACCTAAATCGAGCGGGCTCACCAAGATTCGCTCGAACCTTGGGCCTTATTTTCTTCGTACCCGAACCGCCACCTCTTTTTTTGGATCCACCACTTCTCTTGCTTGAACCTTCCATATTAAAAATGAGTGTGAAAATAGTTGAGAGTTTTTTGAATTTTTTGTATTGAGTGTGAGAATTGTTGAGAGTTTTATAGGTTTGTGTATTGAAATATGTGGGATTTTATATAAAAAAAACAATACACAACGTTCAAAAAATTATAAACGGTCAAAAAAGCAACGTTCAAAAGTTTTACAAACGGTCAAAAATTTTGAAACTTCAACGCGTGGAAAACTTAACGCGTTACAAATGTAACGCGTGATATTATGACCGGCGGCGGTGTGCAAAATGTTCATCACGCGTTAAACTCGTCCATCACATACCCGCCCCAAGTGGCCTAAGAGAAGCTTGTTGATAAAAGAAAAGAAGATAATCTGGCCCACTAACGAGAATGAGATATTCGTTCCTTGTTTTGTGAAGCAAGTCCACGAACTAACATGGCCCACTAATGAATTTTGAGGAAGTTTTGTGAGGTAAGTTTTCGTGAAGCCCAAAAATCAAATAATTTGCCTGAGCCCAATTGTTTTGAAGTCCACTAACCAAGTCTTTCAACAGACCATTTTAAAACTAAAAAAATGCCCACGAAGAATAAAGGCTATATCTAATACCCACTAATAAATGATGTTTTCCAAATGATTTGTGGCACTTTCCTGGGAATGAGACAAACAAGAATGAGACAAAAACCAATTTTTTTTGTGAATGTCTTTTTATGAGAGTGTGGATTTTTAGTTGACTTTAGTAGACTACAAGGTATGGTGATGGACTATCCTTGGAGGATGATCGGCCACGTAGGCGCCACGTCACATTCCTCTCTAAGATGGTCTATCATCCAAAACTAGAGGGCATGGTAGGATGGTCCTAGTCATAGTCCTCCACCACTTTTTATGTTTTTTTTTTATTTTTTTTAGTATTCTATTTTTTTTACATTTAAGAGATATACTAACAAAATATTTTCATTAATATTAAACCCACATTACATTACATAAATATAAAAAAAAACATAAACTTAAAAAAAAAAAACAAAGACTTAATAAAAATAAACAAAGAGTTAAATAATTTGATGTTTTTTCATGATGTCGTGTTGTAATTTTTTCAACATCGAACATTTCGGCTCGGGTTCGTCCTCGACATTCATCGTCATTATTTCCCATTCCTTGAGCCGAATTTTTTTATCGGAAATTCGGATTTTCTCATTCGCCAATCGGACCTTCTCTTTTAACTTTTCTTCCGATGCACGACTTTTTTCTTCGATGCCCCGCTCCTTCGCCTTCGTCTTTTGGGCCGTGATGTCGTTGTACATTTTTAGGTGTTCCATAAACTCAACCATGTGCGGGTCCACCTTTTCCTTTTCTTTTCCCTTGGCCCGCTCCTTCTTTGTTTTGTCTCGGCCCGGTGGACGCTCCGGTTCACGTACGTTATACTCGTCTTCGTCATAGTCGGCGTCATCATTTAAGTTTATGTGACACCTCGCGTCCGATCCACCGGCGCTTAAACTACCCGTTTCCGATGTTTTTTGGCGTTTCGCCATCGCCACCTCGTTGGGAATAGGCCTATATTTTGGTTCGTCTTTTACAACCATCCACGCGCGAACGTGAGGAATGTTGGAACCATTGTTTTCCTTATACTTTTCCAATGCCATTTTGAACACATCCTCGTCGTTCCACCCGCTACGACGGTCACTTGTATATATTTTGTTATATTCCTCGCAAAACCTATTGATGGACGAGTTCAATTTTCGCCACTTCGAGGAAACCGAGTCGACATCTCGATACGGGCCTTGGTCCATCAAGGCGAGAAACTTGGCCAATACCTTGGACCAAAACCCCTCACCCGATTGGTTATTACCTATAAAAAACAAACAAAATATATAAAGTTTTAACATAATAATAAACAAAAAAAAAACTTTAAAACTACCTACTTACTGTTAAGAAAAAATAAACTTTAAAACTAATTAAAATAAAAACACACTGTTAACAAAAAAAAATAATAAACTTAAAAACTAATAAACCTAAAAAAAATAAACTTAAAAACCAATAAACCCACTGTTAACAAAAAAAACTAAACTTTTAAAAATTTAAACTTTAAAAAATGTAAACTTTAAAAAATGTAAACTTTAAAAAGATGTAAACTTTAAAAAATTACGAACCTTTTACTGGGTTGTCGGAAGTGCCAATGAAAGCCTTGGCTAAGGCTTCTTCTTCGATTGGGGTCCACTTAGTCGCCTTCGGTTTCGACGGTTGATCACCCACCACTTGTTTGCCTTTGTTTCGTTTTCCTTTCCCTTTAGGCGGTTGGGTTTCGGGAACAATCTCCACATCGTCTTCGGGTTCGGATTGGGTCGGGATCGGTTGAGGTTGAACGGGTGGTGTGGGGATCGGTTGAGGTTGAACGGGTGGGAAGTTCCAAGCACCCCGCATCATCATTTGTTGAAGGGCTTGATTTTGGGAGATTTGAGCGAATTGGTTTGGCGAGTTTTGGAATGAAGCAAACGCGTTCGATGAATATTGCGAGAATTGGTTTGGTTCTAGCGTTGGATAATATCCCGGAACCGAAAAAACATTAGGTTGGGTCGGATTGTTGGGAGTATTCGGGTTCTCCGGGTTGTTGAACGGATCCATGAAAATTATGTGGAAGAAGGTTTATAGAATAGTGGAAGAAGGTGTATAAAAATCATGTGAGAAAGAGGTGAAATTTTGGGGTTAATTTGGTGATTGAAAGTGAAAATGAAAGTTAAATTTATATATTTTAAAAATATGACCGTTTGGTTTTTTGCAAAATAAGGAAATTTTGTTTTTTTTTTTATTTTAACGGTCAAAAGTGAAATGGGCCCCATATTTTTTGGACCGTCTCCAACGGCAGAAAAGGGACGGAGAGGCCGGGACGGTATGGGGGCGGCACGGTGTTTGGACCGTCGCCGACCCAGGACGAACCGGGGCCGCACCCCATACCGTCTAGCCGTAGATGACAAACCAACAGAAAAGACAAAAGTTGGAAGTTTTGTGAGAATTGACAGGCTGTGAATTTCATAAGAAAGTAGATGAATAATATTTCCTTTTAAATAAGAATCTGTTTCCTGAATATGGAAAGGTAAAAGCAGGTTTTCCAGATCTGTTTGTCACTTCCGGTGACTTTGTTCGCCGGAAAAAATGGTGATATAAGATTTTATCCTTAAAACTTAACATAAATCACGTTTTTGATTATCCCCACCATTTTTTAACAACTTTCAGCCAAAACATCAACAAATAACATCAAATTTTCGAATTTTAATCCTGATTTTTATGAACCAGATCTGGGTTTCCAAGAAGAGCTCAAAACCCACTCGAAAATCACACCGGAAACTCGGTTTTCAACAAGAAATCGAGCCTTACGCTCTGATACCACTTGTAGGTCCCGATACGGATCGTCGGACTAAGATGATTTCTTGTTTCGGGTGCCGTAACGAGTGCGGAATCCTCGTTGCGACACAAACCGAGCGAGAGAGTAAGCACAATAACAAGACTCAACAATTAACGGGTTCGTATATTAGATCGAGAAGAGTTTCGTTACAAGATGATACAAGAACAAGCACAAAGACAACTCTCTTTCTCTACACTCTCTCTCTAAATAGAAGGGTGTGGGACTTAGATTTCTGCATTTGAACGTCGAACAAATTCGTTTTACACTACGAGATATCACCTGATTACTACCAAACACACACTAGCTCGAATTCTGCTACGATACAGGGTATTAACTTGATCGCTGCTACGATTTAATATCCGATCGATTGAAACTATCCGACAGGATGTTTAAATGCTATACTTTGTCATTAATCGTGATTCCGACAGGATGTTTGAGTGCCACCCGAACTCGGGGTGTACTCTGTCATTCGTTGCGAATCCGATGGATGTTTAAGTATTGCACTTTGTCATTCGTTGTGAGGGTATTAATCTCGTGAGCTTATCGTAAAAGTTGTATGCAGTTAATTACCTAGTTTCGTGTGCATTATCGCTTAAATTAGGTTATCAGGCTTATCAGTAGGCTAAACTTCACCCCATACACTTACAATCAAAGTAGATGCTAATTCTCAGAAGAATCTGAATCATGAAGCTTGTTAATTCAATACTGCATGCTTATAATGTGAGTCATTCTCTTTTTGTCAACTGTTTTACAATACTCCATATTATTTTCCAAAGTTATTATTACAGGGATAAGTCTTTGTAGTCTTTAATTACAGCCGGTATGTGAGGTATTGTGCACATTACTATTGTTTTTACCAGTTTAGGTGGGCGTACCTAAATCATGATACACTTTTAGGTGAACGGACCTAAATAGTGATATACGTCACTGGTGGGTGAACGGACCCAACAGTGATATGACCACAGGCACCGAAACGAGTCGAGTGACAAATACTGTGGGTAGTTGGTTGACATAGAAACATTATAATCGCTCTTAATACTGTAACTTATAACACTGTTTTCTAGTTATACTTTGCAGTGATTAAGTCTTTGCCACTCTTAAAGAAGCAAATGTAAAAACTCTTAATGCTGTGAATTATAATAAATATATTTTTATAAAACCTGAATGAACTCACTCAGTATTTGCCGCTGACAAAACCTTTTTAAAACGCGTTTCAGGTAATTACAGTAGATTGGAGTAAGAGTTGGATACGGCACCAACAAGACTTACAGAAGTGGCTCATTTTTATCAATTAAATTAAATTAAGAAAAATTGTTTTATATAATCGGGTTTATCCCTTATTAAAGCTACCATTGTAAAACATGGGTTTTTATCCCATCCATTTAATAAATAAAATCCGGTGTTTTTAAAAAAAAAAAAACACCGGTACCACTTGGCTGCTCGCGGCTCCCGATTCCGTCCAGGTGGGGTCGGGGGACGTGACATAATCTTACAATAGGTTACAATTTAGTAACGCTTTGAGCATGTGTTTTTTCAGTTTTTGAAGCATTTAGTAATAAAAACTAAAGAAAAAAATACAAGCTTATTCGACTTCTATCCAGTCGGTTTCCACTTTCCCCTTCAGTTGGGGCTTCTGTTTCCTCGGTTTGGATATTTTTGACGGTCAAAACCAAACGGAACAAAATTCAAAGTTGGCAAAACTGAATATTAAACACCCTGGAGGTCGAACCAAACCGAATCAAACAATCTGCAAATTGAACCAAGCTTGTAAAACCCTAAATCAAACCTACCAAGGCAAAGCTTATATGTTTATTGACAATCCATCCTAGATATTGGTGTTTAATTATTTAAAATTAAAGGGTTAAAAACTAATGCTCTTTTAAATTAAATGTTCATTGTTCAATATTATTTTGAAGGCTAACAAAGACAATTATATACATTTAGACATTTAAATTACTTTATACAAGTAGAATTTACCTTACAAAACCTTGTACATTAAACATATGATATGATCTTCACGTTATAGAATTTATGCCGATGCAGAAAATTTACGCCCCTGCAGAAAATTGATGGAAAGAAGACGGTGAGAATTTAGATTGTGTTGTAACGCTTGACATATAACAAACTGCATTTTGTTTTCCTATCACAGTTTCTTTCCATTTCGATTCAATATTTTTCTGTGACGTGGCTGAAAATGGTCATTTATTAAAATTGGTGTTTTTACGTTTACACAAAGAAAAATTAATATAATTATCTTATAATATATGAACCCTTTTAATATAATTAAAAAAACGGAAGAATATGTAATTATGTTTGTACATACCTCTTCTAGTTTGGCCTCTATAAAGGAGTTGACATCTGTCCTTACATCACATATCCCAAAATCTGTATCTATTACTTTTAGCTGCGGCGTAGACACGTGTCCCTTGGTGAAAACTGTAATATCTAAGCAGTCTTTGATTTGTAAAGTATCCAAAGCTGGCAATGAGAAAGCCTTCTTCCCTAAGCAAAATCCCTTGAGATTCCAAAGTTCTTGTAGTTGTAAGGAGTTTAGACGAGGTAAGATAATCTCATTTACTTTGGCATCACATTCTTCTTCTTCTTCTCCCTTCACAATTACCTCTATTTTCTCACAGTGACTTATATGTAGTTCTTGGAGTTGCACTAGACTATCAACCATGGAACATGTAAAAACATGTTCCAACTTGGGGCAATAGTGAATAGAGAGAGTTGTTAGGTTTGGAAACTCCAGTACCATCCATTGGTTGGTACTCTTCCATAAATACTTTAGATCCCATAGCGCCTCTAACTTCACTTGTGTTAGGTTTGGAATTGGGACAAGAGTTTTTGATTCACTGGAACCACTCCCTTCCATTGCTACTACTTGAAATACCTCTTCTAGCCCATCACATCTGTCCATAGTAAACCGTTGAAGCTTTTCCAATTGTAGCAGCGCATGAGATGGAATAATAGTCCTTCCAACATCCTCTTTATTCTCTATATTAATTTCTATCAGATTATGAAAAGAGGAAGGCATCCCTTTTGAAGATGTTGGGAATGTGGTCTACAACAATAACAAAAATACACAAGGCGTTTGTTATTGGCTAATTACATCCTTGCAAAGAGTCCGAAACAAGAAATAAATGCCTGCTTCCATCACTATTTCAACAAATTTATTACGGTGGCATGGATTTATAGCATGGAATTTCTTCTACTTTTCATTCTAAGTTTAAACAAAAAGGTTTGCGTACCTGAAAGTTAAAACCATGTTCAAGACTGTGTTTGCCAAAGCTTGTGTTTACGTACTTGAGCTTTGGAGTTTCCAACTGACCAGATGAAAATGCCACCCATTGAGGGCAATCATTGATCATAACATTCACCAATGAGGGACATCGGAAGTCATTCATTCCCAAGAAGAAACCATTGAGGTTTGGTAGACGGTCAAGTTCAAGCGTCTCCAGATTAGGAAACACCACAACTTCTTCTTCGTCTGATGACGTTTTGTTTTCTTCTTTTACAATCACTTGTATTGTCTTGCATCTTTTTACTTTCAACTGTTTGAGATGACTGAGAGTCTTAAGAGTGGAGAATGTGAATATATGTGTCAGAAGGTCACACTCATAGATACCCACAGTTACTAAGTTGGAGAGTTGAGGGACAGCTACAGTGGTACTGTTTTGTAGAGGTAGACTTGTTGGTGAAGTACCAGCACCACTTCCTTCAAATACCCCCATCATCCTACTGCAATTTTCAATTTCCAGCTTTTGAAGTCTTTTCATTTGTCCTGCTGCATACCATGGAATTAGACTTGACAATGCAGCACAGTTGTATATGATTATCTTTGTGGGGTATTGGCACAACGACCAATAAGAGCCGGTTACTTGAGCACTCTGCAATGAATCACAAATCATATTTATTTTAATTTAATGTTCTTATAAATGATCACTTTCTTTTCAAATACTACTTATTTTCATTTTAGTATCTCCTTTGACGGGTTTACTTTACAAAGTTTTAATTCTTAACCACATCGTTTAATGAAGACTTACCAAAGCATATTATTATCAAATACCTGGAGGTGATCATGAATGGTATTAGTAACACTAGAAGAAATTTTGTTACTCCTACTCCAAGTATTCTTTTCATCATCGATACACTTTAGACATGGGAGATCTCCAAGCATGAGAGTCTCCAAACGAGGAAAGAATGTGGTGTCTTGATAAGAAGATGCAGATGCAGTGTTTTCATCATCTCTTCTTGAAATAACTTCTTCAATTCCATTACACCATCTGATACAGACACTCTCTAAGTTGGATAAGTATTTTGCAATAAGAGGAGAAAACAAGTACTTTATTTTGTCACAAGAACTCAAGAATATGGTTGTGAGGTTTTGGAATGGAAATTGCAAAGGTGGATGATGACGAATTAAGAATGTATTCCAATTGCACTTCCACACATGACTCATCTCTTTCAACCCATATAGGTCTATACTTTGAAGGTAGGGAAGTAGTAGTGGCGGTTGAATTGTTGCTAATTCTCTACTACTTGTTGGACTATCCATATCAAACACCACCTCCACCCTTTCATCTCTCGTTAACTCAAGAAACTGAAGGTGAGGAAAGGTGTGCAGAAGATAAGATGGGTATGTGACATCTGGAATGTAATCATCCACTTCTTTTATTTCATTAATCTGCATGTAACATTAAATGTAATTAACACTTTAATGTCTTCATTTAACACATTAAATATACTATAACATCAAGAAGAATCAAATTGGAAACAATGGAGAAGGCTCCTAATTTAAACATATTAGTCACAATAATCCGCATGGAAAAAATATAATGTAATTAACGATTTAAGATTTTAATCTCTTCAGTTTATACACACCCATACAAGTAACACTGGCGAATGTTCTCACAAATAATAAATCTTCAGATTTGGTCTTATTAAAATAAATCATTTTCAATTTAATGGTTATAACAATTTATGTGATGGGACGGAACGTTTTTGAGTTCTTTTATATCCCATGTACATGGTAAGTGAAACAACATAATTATTTTTTTAAAATTATTGAATCTACCATACAAACTAAGTGAAGTGAAATAACTAAAAATATAATTTAAATTTCTTTTTACATCTTGTAAACCATTTATGATTGTTTTATTAGATAAAAAATGACCTTTGACGTACCTCCTGGTCACTCTCAGTCATTTCATTCCTTCTTTCCCTTTCTTCCAATGCACCACTATTATACACCGAATGGTAATGGTAACTGGTAAGTGCCCCCAAATCAAAATTGGCTGAGGTAGGTGTGTATATATCTGTAAAGTTGCCGCATTCTTCTATGTGAATTGATTGTACACCTTTAAAGTGGTTGACGAGAGTATGAGATTCATTTACACCTTCCATCCTCCACAACTCTTTTAGCTTCCTTAATTCTTTCGCTTCAATCTTTCTTAATCTGCAGCTACTGTTTTTCCCCATTCCACACACACTTTCGAAGTCGATGTTGAATAACACTTCAACGGAACCACACTTTTTAACTACAACCTCTTCTAAATGATTCAATAATGGCAATGGATTTCTTGGAAAAAGATTTATAAGCCTATCACATCCTCTCACTCTAATTTGTCTCAACTTGGAAACATCAGCTTTCTCACTAGTAGAAATTTGACACGGCCATACTTGCTTCAAGTTCTCCATCTTAGAAATATCTAATTTCTCTAACTTAGGAATCACACCCTAAACAATCAATAAGCCTTGTTAGAAAT